>NC_056734.1:778612250-778912250 GCF_019279795.1 Protopterus annectens
CTTGGAATTGGTGCGAGATGCCAAATGCCACACAAACACAGAGGCCAAAAATTAAGGGATACATTGCTTTTTCTGGTACTCATGCATGTTGTGTGGGATTCGATTTTTTGACCAGATTAGAGGTGTTAAAATGAGGTAGATAGGAAAATTCTGAAACAGGGAGCAGGCAGGGGAAAGAGCAAAGCAACAGCAATACAATAATGTGCAGGAAGCAGATAGGAAAGAATCATAGCTATCCATTTCTTGAGCAGTGAAAACTGAAAACATGTGCTGAATATTAGCTGAATTTGAAATGTTAATCCTGAAAGAGGGGTGATAATGGCATAATCATGTTTTATAGCCAGTTGGACCAAATCGTGTGTCAAGAAGACACATATGCGAAATGTAGAGCTATGTATGGTACAATTTTTTTTTTTGTGGGATAGGTGCCAAATTCCACCTTAGCCACTGCTCCCAGAGGGTACCACAGCACCAGCTGTTTGGGCAGTACTACCTGAGGGCATATGTAGTGTTGTGCACATGTAGTGCAGGGGGCAACAGAGGCAGTGCTGCCAGGTTGTATCCCAGATGTGCTGGGCATTGGTGCTGGAGCTACTGGAGCAGGGGCAGGCTGATCCACTGGGGCTGGCCAGCCTTGCTGTGCTGTGAAGCATTAAGTGTCTTGGTACAGATGGATGACATGGAAACATTTTGATGACACATAATAGAAAATAAAAAAAGAGAGATAAGGGTTGGGGTGAGAGAAAAAAGAGAGAAAATTACTACCATCATATGTGAAATACAATGCATTGACACAATTATACAACCATTTTATCTGAAGTATTGAAAGTAATCCTTGAAATGTGCACATATTGTACATATGCTTGGTCCATTCCTACAGATTACAGTTAAAAGTAGGGCATTTATGCCACTTGTACAGGGTTTCATTTAATATAATATTATTAAAGAAATGCAGTATTGTATAGTTGTTACTCATGGTATTTGAGCCCACAACCTCTGACTACAGTCTTACATTTGACTCCTAAAGCTGGTTTGTGCTACAGACTAATACATGCATACTTGCTTTTACAGTTAGGATATGCATGCTCAATTTGCTACAACTGTATAAACACCCCAAAAACCTATCTTTAACTTTTAAAGCTACAATAATACTTTTCTGCTGCATACTTACCACATTCTTCCCTCAGTCTCTCCAGTCAATCAGCATGAACCTGTCTATTGAGCTCGATTACGGAATTAGCAGTGGAAAGAATAGAAAAGAACAGAGGAGCATTATGCATACCAGTCTTGCCTATATTTAGCTTTCTATGTATTACAAATACCGCCTATTATCATACTTATACAGCTGTGGGATGTCAGCAGTTTGAATTTCATTCAACCATTGGTTGAGGGTATCCCTTTTGTGCTTCTATAGGCAATTAAAATGATCCGTACACTGTTGTCCAGTGCATGGGATGCCAGTAGCACTGGATACAACCCAACCCAAACTACTCCAAGCCTCAGATTTGTACTGAGAGCCAGAATATACACATGCAAAAGCCTTTGGCTGTGGTGCTTTACCAGGAGTCCAATAAATATCCTGGACTCCTGTTCACCCCACCTCTGTGTCTTAAAATAGGCAACTTCCCCTCTAACTCCAGATATGTCTAACATCCAAATTAGATCAACGGCAACTAAGACTTTCCCACCAATTCCTGTTATTGCATTTACTAGTAGGAGTAAACTCCAGAAAGTATGTCAGTTGCATTTGCATGAAGTTAAGCAAAGAGCAGCAGTGCCAAGCAGGGACTGAAAGGAATATTTTAAATTTTAAGGTTAATCTGACACTTGACCTTAGTTTGAAGGGTGCTTGCTGCTGTAGCTTGGCAATATATATTGAAAATTGGAAGGTAACCATTAATTAAGTTTGCAGACATGCACTGGGGGCATAAATGTCATGACCTGACATGTTTGTTTTATGCTTTATACACTGGTAAAATTGATTTTTAAAGTGCGAGATTCAAACATAGACATAAGGGACAAAACATTTTCTTCTTCAGCAGTGACTTTCTATCTTTGCCACAGAAGAAGTGCTGTTCACACATCATCAGGAATCATTCACAAATACAGGTGACAGTTTGAGATCTTGCATATGTATGTGTGTGACCTGACAAGGTTCTTGTATATAGATCCAGTTGTGTATGTGACTTATTTAATTGTAAAGACTATCCAAGTCCAGATAGAAGAATCATACTTACACAAATATAGTAGACAGTATACCCTCAGTCATACATCTGAAAACACAATGCGGCTATCTTATTCCTCATGCATATAATTCATATCAGCTTCACTATCTAAAGTGTTATAAAGGAGAGTGAATATAATGGAAAATGGAACAACAGTAAAAATGTGTGCTGCCATTAAATAAGGAATAATTAGGAGACCATATAAAATATTGCATGATAACTATAATGCCTTCTGTGTGGAGTCTGCATGTCCTCCCTGCGGTTGGGTGGGTGTTGGAAAGACATGCGTAAATGGGCGTGCCTTTGTTGAAGGTTGAATGTCGAGCTGGCACCTCGGCGTTTCTTAAAAATCTACTGCCAATCATTAGTGGACCGGTGTTCCACTGTGGTGACCCCTTACCAGAAAAAGCCGAAAGACAACAACAACAACAACTATAAGAATCAATCAGAGGAGGTTAGAAAGGATAGGGAAGAGAGATTGGATAAGCAATTCACAAAGAAACAAAGTGAGGATATATGTATGTTTCCCAAGTATGAAACAAAATCTAGAAGATTTAGGATTTTTTTCTGGAAATGTTTGCATAGATATTTCTATACTCAAAGTAGACTCCAGAGAATTTTTCCTCAGGCAGACAGAAAATGTTGGAGGTGTGATGGCGAAGAAAGAGGTAATTGGGAACATATTTTCTGGGAGTGCGGTGAATTGGCAGACTTTAAGGATTGCCTGTGGTATGCACTGTCAGAGATGCGTGGTAGGCAGATTTGTCTGGCGAGGGAGATGATTTTTCTGAGTTATGATATAGAATCGGAATTGCCTAGGCATGGTAAGGCCATTCTGTGTCTAATAATGGTGGCTGCCAAAAAAATCAATTACTAGAAAATGGAAATCAGAATATAAACCAACTATACTAGAAGTAGTGAATATATTAACAAAGATAAAACAACTGGACTTGAGATCTTTGGAAAAGGGTTGGAGAAAACTACATAGGAAAAATGGGAATTGTGGTAACAATGCATACAAGGGAGGAATGAGGTTTAAAATGTATCAGGACTTAAATGAGCTATGTAATGTCTGACTGAAAATGATTGGGTAGATTATAAGTGATGTATAATGTTTGCAACTGGGAGTGTGTGAGTATGGTTTATGATCTAAAATGCTTGCAACTAGAATTATGTTGGTGTGGTTTCTTTTCATTTGTATAAATGTATGATTGCCTATGTAGTAAGTTATGGTTTAATGAAGATGTTTCTTGTTTGAAAAAAAAGTAGGAATTGAATAATTTATGTACTATTGCTTAGACTATATGATATATAATGATATATGTGAAGTAAAATGTTTATCTTAATTATAGTGTGAATACTTTTATATGAATGCCACAAATGATAATTCAATAAAGGTAGTTGGGAAAAAAACAGTAAAGATGCATGGAATATCCTGCATTAGAGCCCACAAACATGTGTATGGCAGCCCTATGCTTACACCTGTTGCCACAAGAATGTTGAAATAACACTTGTATCATTTTTCAGTTGATTGCTATAAACTGCACTGTTACAATAGTAAAACTAGATTGCACACCCTGTAGTAGAACCCAGAGCCATCTGTATCCTAGCCCTACACCTATGCCTGCCAAAAGACTAGTCATTGACAGTTACATAATTTCCTACTCATTCTTAAGTTATTTGTGTTAACCAGTGCACAACACTACTTAGCATGTTTGCACAGTGTCCAACAGAATTATTTAAATGCATCTGTTTTCAGTGATTGACTGTCTGTATCCTGTCTGCAGGTGTTTGATAGCTGCAGGTGTTGGGGAACCTTGCTAACCCGTAGCATTGCACAATGGAAAGCGAATGTTGCAGCAATGTAACATTTATGACCTTTACACTTTTGCAGATGCCATACCTGCAGGTGTTCTGTCTGCTCCTGTGTGGGCCACTAGTCTGGGTTTGTGCACTGCTAAGCATCTTGCAAATGAGGCAAAGACAGCAAAAACTGACACTCATTTTCTCCATTTCCATTGTTTGAACAAAGCCACTTACTATGCAAACACTAGCAATATATATATATATATATATATATATATATATATATATATATATATGGGTCTATATGACAGTGACAGTTCATATGATCGACTGTTTATTTGGTCGACAGTTCATTTGATCGACAAGCATTTTCCCCCTTCCCCAATGTTGTGTGACCCTGGAGTTGATATATATAGTTAGGGGGGTGTGGGGGGCACAGCCCCCATTGGGGTGTGGGCGAAGCCCCCCACCTAAAATGCTTGTCGATCAAATGAACTGTCGACCAAATAAACAGTCGATCATATGAACTGTCGACCAAGTCATATAAACCCATATATATATATATGGGAAAAGTAGTTGAAATGAAGAAAAGCAATCTATGAAATAAACACTACAAAATCTCTGTTAGTGTACATGAACTATTTCTATATAGGTCTGGATTTGAACGTTCACTCCAATGAGCCTCCAGAACACAGTAAGGGTGCCTTATCCCTCTTCACCACATAAATGGCTTTGCAGAAGAGAACTGAAATCATTTTACATACAACCAACTGCAACATCACCCACAGTACTAAGAAACCACATAACAGCTATTCGTACATGTATTAATTTCAGATTTAGTCCACCGAGTGATCACACAACCATTTATGACTACTGTTTCCAAAATCCAGCTCTGTCTTATCTTTTTGTATCTGTTGCTTATTCTTGTCTTATCTGACCAGTAATCTAAGACATGCAGTCCATAAGGCATTCTATATCAGTGTCCTTAAAAGGGAGTCTATGTCATTGTCCTTAAACTGTGTAAGGATATTAAATGTCAATAATTTACAATTGTCAACAAATGAAGGGGATGTTGGATATTAATGAATCAAACCTGTGAATTATGTGCTGCTTACTTACATTTCCAACCTTGATAAAATTACTTCTACACTTTGTAAGTCTAACCTGACACCCCCACTGAAGGTAGGACAGTCTGAATTGCTGTTGTGTTTTCCTTCTCCCTACCAGTAATCATTGACATTTGCAATCCATTAGCAACAAACACTGAGGGAGTGCCTGTACCATGATTACATCTGATACACATAGTCTAGTATTTGTGATTCAGCAATTCCATGGAGTTCACACCTCATTTGCAACTTCATCATCCTCACAGCCCTGAATCTACATCATAAAAAATGCAACCTTGTGGCTAGGGAAGCTGAAGGTGAGAAGACTTGTTTATGTGGAGAACACAGAAGAGGCTATTACTTTGGGATATATCTGCATGGAAGACTGCTGAACTTGAGGAGGTGTGCTTGCATTTTTCAGATATATTACATATGGTGAAATGTCATTAAGAAAAATCTCATTTTGTATATATATATATATATATATATATATATATATATATATATATATATATAATAGAAAATGCTACTGTTATCTGTATGCATTACTTAGAAGTGTACTGATGTGCTTGGGCATGTTTGTCAGGGCATTTCACAGGTATACATGACTGGCAATAGCTTAAAATGGAATGTTCTGTGTTAATCTATAAACTTGTTTCAGGGAAAGTTCATTTGATAGCACTTTTAGCATTTCACTGATGGTTTATTAGCAAATGATGTTATTTGCCTGTTCTTTTGGGGGTGGGGGATCAACTCTGCATTTCTGTTTGGGTGCAAACAAGGATATGTTGCTATTGCTGCTCTCCATGTTTTGCATCCAGCCTTGCTTTGTGCGTGAATGTAATATGTTCCAACCACACAATTCCTGTTGTTCATATTTCAAATATTTAGACTATTTAATGTTCTCCAGTGGGTGATAATGAAATGCTACCTTTTCTATTTTGACTGGAAACTGGAATTTTTTAATGATGGGATACTTATGTCTATTATCCTTCTCTTGTGGTTTAGGTCACCTATGACTATGGCAGCAAGTCGTATCAATCCCCCCCAAAAAACCTTCAGTGTCCCTAAGAATCAGGTAATCGGGGAAGCTATTATGTGACATGGTGCCTTTCTGTTTGAGAGGGGACCTAGAGATATGTCAGGCAGAATGCAAATTTTGCAGCAGATCGTTGCAGATGTGAATGCAGTAGGCAGCCATAGCAGGACATATGATCAAATGCTCCATAGGGCCACTGATATGGTCTCATCTGCACAGAGGACATCAGCTGCAGTGACCTGTGATTGGATGGGTGCCAAGCGACCTGCAACACAGCCACCACTAATAGCAATGGAAGAGTTCCTGTCCATTGTCTGGGATCCAGACAGCTCACAGGAAAGTGTAAAACAGCATGTCCTTGACATTGGTGCTACTGTTTCAGGAACAGCAAGTATGACCCAGGAGAAGGTTCAAGATAGGCTTATGTATCTCAGTTGTTAAATACTCTTGTACAGTAAAATGTTTAAATCAATATGTTAGTTCTGTTTAACAAGAAATTGTTTGGGGGGGTTGTAAATTGCTACAGTTTAGAAAAACATTCTTACTGATTACACATGGGCTTAGGTTGGACTTGTCATTTAAGTTCTTGTTGAAAGTATAGTTAACAGACATATAAAGGGAAAAAGGTTTTACCTCTGAGTTACTGTTAATTGTGATGATGCTGCCCTTACCTTTTGCTTAACTTCTTGCAGGACCATCCAGAAGAGGGAACCTACAATCATCTGAATATGATAGGATAATTTTTATGTCAGTACTGATGAGTAGCAAAACGAAATATTTAGTCTGTGATGCTGATGTCAGTGTATTGCTGTACTGTCAGTAATACTGTTGTTAGTTTGTTAGCATATATTTTACTATAGTGGAGTAGGTATTCATTTTTTCCTATGTTTGTTGCTTGTTATCGCAGGTGATCCTGACAGTGGAAGTTTGGGACTTCTACCACCTGATGTCAGAGTATCAGCAGACTTTGATAATGATGGTGCCAAACAGATGCACATTTGGAGGGTGCAGATGTTAAATCTGACACTGAGGTTGACATTTAGGCCATCCTCTGTAATTCCATCGGACATAGCCAGTAGGTCTATGCCTACCCATTCTGGTGAGTGATCGGATATAGGACAGGTGGAGTGTGAGATGCTCAATGAGGGAAGTGTGGTTACTGCAGCTTCAGTGCCTGTTGACTCTGGCTGTAGCCAAAGTGGGGGCAAGGTGCCACACAGGAGGATTTGTTACAGGTGCTCAGAAGAAGCCTGCTATCCACCCTCCACCTGATCCAGGTGTGTCTTCCCATGCCACTCAACATATGTTTAGGGCCATCATGGACTCACAGGCACACTCCCATTGGTTCTCCAGAGAAATGCTTAGGGTTGTAGATATGGCACAGGCTGACATGCATGACTGCTTCCAACGTGTTGCCAATTCAATGGGTTGGATGAATGACACATTGGAACAGGTGGTGTCTGTGATGGAAGATCTGCTGGGAGGGGAACAGCATCCTTGTGGGCATAGGTCAGGCACATCATCTGCTTTTAGCCAACATGGTTGTGTCTGATCACACTCCCTTAGTGGCAGTACTGCCACTGTTCTGTCAGTGGTTGAGCTGTCTACAACCAGATATGGCAAGCCATGGGGTCATGGTATTGTTCATCCTCATAAGCACAGGCTGCCCAATGTACATCAGTCACATTCAGGTAGTAGCAGTGCATCTCATAATGGGCATGGAGGTGCCAGTACAACTCTTGGCAGAATCAGTTCTCGTGGTTGAGTATGATAATGATGAACTGCCACCTGTACCATGCATGGCTCACACCTGTCTGACATACCAAGACATAGAGCTAGCACAGAGCTTGGCTGTATTCATGCAGACACTCACACACCAATTTTACCTGGGGGACCCACACAGACACACACACAACAGTTATATGGTTCAGCCATGAAGCTTAAAGTTCATTTTGTTACCGACCATTTGTTACTTTATCCAAATGTCTGCCTGCTTTTCTTTCCTACTCACACACACTCACCAACCTTTTGTATCAGCCTAGGCTTCCTGTCCTCACCCCACAACATCCTGTGTAACTGATGATAACTGTGCCATATCCCTGTTTTCTATCTTTTGTATTTAGGGATACATAACATTTGTGCCTGATACTCAGGGTAGATAGCTGGATTAGTGCTTAGTATATCTTAATTTGTGATGTTGAACAAGTAATTGTACCCTTGACTTATATTGGTCTTAGAAAGTTAGACAGTTGATAGCATCAAACATTTTTTTTGCATCTGTATTGTTAATGATCTTGAGGGTTGTGAAGTCTGAAACTGAAATGTATCCCATTACTTTCTAACTTTTTTCATCAATGATTTTCCAGTACAAAAGTATGGTGCTAAACTGAGGGCATTCAGTGACCATCAGTATATTTGAGAAGTATGACTGTGTGAATCTTTGTTGCCTGGGGTGCACTACTTGATAATGGACACATATGCATTTATTTATTTATTTATTTACTGACATTTGTTTACCGGGATAGTTCACTAGGTCAGTAACAACTCATTTTCATTGGAGACCCAAAGAGAAAAGCTCCACAAAAATCATGAACATGTAACTAAATATTAGCATAAAACAGTATTATCATATGTAAAATTCAACAAAAACATGTAAATGGACAAGTAATTAACAAATAACAAAGATAAAACTAGATTAATCAATTAGTTACAATTAATGCCAAACTTCAAATACAGAGTGAGACAAGATATGCATAAAAGGCATCTACTGTAATGGTAGTTAGATTACTTAAGACATGGGCAGGGATTCAATAAAGTCAAATCACCATGTTTGAATAGTGTATCAGCTTCTGCATGGAATATGGCTGCCTAGCGATCCAGTAAACAAGGCTGGGGTGCATGAGCCTGCCAGCAATATTCTAACTTGGACACCACTGAATGGTGCTAATTACCTCATTTGTTGTTGAAAACCATGCAAATGAGGTGAATTAGAAATTTAGTAAGCAAGCAGGCATTTGTGTCAAAGCAGTGTCCATTGCAGAAATGTATTCAGTTACTAACCTTGTACATTTCTTCAAAGATCAAAACGGGGCATGACAACTCAAAGTAAAGCATGCATTATGACTATTAGACATGACAATGGCCGAAATATGTCCATTGGCATGGAAAACAATTGCAAAATTATAAAAATCAAAGCTATTTTTTTGGCTGTTTAAGTGCAGCACAGCGGCGTGCAAATGAGATTGTGCAGAAAAAAAATGTAAAAAGACAATTTTATGTGAAATATGAATTTTGCCATTATAGTGGGTAGCATGCAGAACAAAACAATAACAGGTAACACTGGCAATGCATTGGATCAGCTGGTCAGCACTCTTACAACAGATGGAAATATTCTGTACCTGGTCCTAATCAACATGAGTAGCCACTGTAGCACTCCTGCAGTGTCATCTTCCTTGGTAAGATCTGACCTTGTCTATATCACCACATCAAATGGTGATAAGTTTGAATTCCCTTTGTTTGAACCTAAAAGTCTGAAAACTCTAAACAATGAACTCATGGAACAGCTACATGAAAAAATAAAATCACAACTTTAAAACAAACTGAAGTGGTGTAACAAGGGACTAAGGGAGCAGAGTATGCAGATGAGGTAAATTTATTGAATAGCAAAATGAGAGACAATGTCCACCTGCACTTAACAGTATAGGAGCTATAATGCTGTAGTGTAAGCAGGAGGAGCAGCTGACATGAAAAGGGTGTGTGTCATGCTTAGTGTAAGCACATTGGAGCTCTACTGCCTCTATTTGCACTCAGCTAAGCAAAGAGGTGTGTCTGAGCTAGTTCAAGAAATGAGGAGCATGTTTGTGTCTCTGGGAGGTTCGGTTCCTTTTTGCTCAATACTATTTACTATAACTGCAGCGGTTTGCATGGCACTCCCGGGGCTTAGAAGGCATGGAAATGGGAAGAGAAAAATGGGAAATAGCAGAATAAAGGGATTCAAGTACAAATAATATAGCTGGCAGGTGGAATGTATCATAGTCAGCCAATCACATAGGCAGCATCTGCAGCACACCAGTATAAACTATGCAAACACCTTTCAGTCTGTTTTTTTCCCACAAATTCTGCACCATTGGTGTACATACGAGGGAGAATTTTAACTGACAAAATGTTAGGGGCTGCTGTTACTTTTATACATCAGTATGTGCTAGAACCTGAGGGCAGTGAGGAGGATAATGCTGACAACCGTCCCAGACTGAGGAGGATGAATAGAGTGTTCAGACCCAGGGTAACCAACCAGGGGCTACATGATCTGGTGATACTAGAGCTCTACAGGGTGGACAGGGACTTACTTCATCAACTCTGCTAGCTGTGCTGGCCTCACCTCAGACCCAGAGCCAACAGATGAGAAGCCATCCCAGTTGAAACCAAGGTATGTGTAACCTTAAGAATACTAGCTACAGGTACCTTCCAAAGACCTACTGGGAACATCATGGGGGTCTCACAGGCATCTGCATACAGGGTACTCCATCAGTTCCTGGATGTCATACAAACACATGCTGGTGTGCACATATATTTCTCCAGCACCTGTGAGGAGAGGTCCAGCAATATGCATCTCTTCCACTGTGTAGCAGACTATGCAGAGGTACTGAGTGCCATAGACTGCATTTTTAGTCAGTTTTGGAAAGTGTTTTTTGTTTGTCCCTGACAAGGGGAAGGGACAGGGGAGATGGTGACATCAACAGTGATGACTATGTGGCCAGATTGGGTCTATAGCACCACATCAAATGGTGATAAGTTCGAATGCTCTTTGTTCGAACCACAAAGTCCGAAAGCCCTAAACCGCAAAGTTACGGAGCATTGATTTTTTTCACAGGGTCTTTGAGGCTTTGCTATTTTCTCCAATGTAGTGCGATCTCGGAGTTGGTATATTTAAGTTGGGGGGGCTTTGGGGGGAGGGGGCACAGCCTCCCACTTCAGCTTGTTGATTAGGACCAGGTACAGGATATTTCCATCTGTTGTAGGAGTGCTGAAAAGCTGATCCAATGCATTGCCATTGACAAAGCTGAGGAATGTCTATGCATTCATCATGCACACTATGGATGGGTAGTTAAAGTCACCCAGGAGCAGGGTAGGTGGTCAAATCTTGACAGATTCAAGCAAGGTATATTTAAGTTGGTGGGGCTTTGGGGGGGGGCACAGCCCCCCACTTCAGCTTGTTTTAAAGTTGTGATTTTATTTCTTCATGGAGCTGTTCCGTGAGTTCACTGTTTAGGGTTTTCGGACTTTTAGGATCGAACAAAGTTCATTCAAACTTATCACCATTTGATGTGGCGATATAGACCAGGTCAGATCTTATCAAGGAGGATGACACTGTAGGAATGCTATAGTGGCTACTCATGTTGATTAGGAGCAGGTACAGGATATTTCCATCTGTTGTAGGAGTGCTGAAAAGCTGATCCAATGCATTGCCATTGACAAAGCTGAAGAATGTCTGTGCATTCATCTTCAGGTAGAATAGGTCACACTATGGATGGGTAGTTAAAGTCACCCAGGAGCAGGGTAGGTGGTCAATTCTTGACAGATTCAAGCAAGTCCAGATAGGTGTAGTGGTTGCCTAGAGTCATGGTTGGAGGTCTGTAGCTAGCTATGATTTGAGGAGGTGTTTTTTCAACAGTTTATTGCATTTGAGATGTCTCCCATACGTCATACTGTTTGGCAAGCCTGGAGGTATATATGTTTATGATAATGTGTAAAACTCCACCTGGCTTTGCAACCCTCCATTTGAGGTCTAAATGTCTGGTGGGATGAGTAAGTTGTCAAGGTTAGTGTGCTCTCCACAGTTACAAATCAGGTGTCAATGACTGCACAAATGTCAGCATCCTCCAGGGCAAGGTACGCTTGCAATGACATGAGTTTTATGTTAAGATTCCTAGCTCCTGTTAGAGCAAGGCATCTGCACAAAGACACACATCAATGGTGGGCAAAGGCCGGAAAATAGTGACACTTTATTAATCTAATTGTAACACACTTAGTTGCTAGCAAAGACGGTCTCCCATTCACAAGAATACTCCACAGGATATGACACTTGGCATTCAAATGTATGCTATTATGTTATGTTTTGACTTCAGTCTTTACTGAGTTGCCAGTGATTTGCCAGACAGTACGCAACTGTATGAGGCATTGGCTACAAATATGAGGCAAACATGTGGTCATTCTGCAACACTCTGGACATTTGAAAGGTATGAGCTCAGTATATAACATACAGTTCAACACACACTTCTGCGCCAGTTGTTTACTATGCACATACCCTATATAAGTCTCTTACATCTACTATGCACATACCATATATAAGTCTCTTTCATTTGTAAGACAAGCATATGTATCATAGTAGCATTCACAGGTGACATATGAATATTTACAACAT
The DNA here is from genome assembly GCF_019279795.1 of Protopterus annectens. Taxonomy (NCBI): domain Eukaryota; kingdom Metazoa; phylum Chordata; order Ceratodontiformes; family Protopteridae; genus Protopterus; species Protopterus annectens. Next base: position 778,624,848 of record NC_056734.1, read on the forward strand.
CCCAGGTAGCTAGCCTAGCAGTGTCATAGTCAGTATTGGATAATAGACACTCCAGTATACATGAGCTGACCTTTGCTGGGGTGACTCAAGGGCCAGAACTGTGATCTATGCCACTGCAGTCAGGGCCAGCAGGAATGGCCATAGGTGCCAGACAGCAACATGTGAGTCCAGCATGTCTTGTTGCGACCTAGTGTTTAACTTCCTATTTCACATTATTGCATCCCCCTTCTGCATTCCATTGCATGCTTAATTGGTTGACATACCTGTTATAGTGCTGAAGAGTTTCCTCAGAGTAATGCAAATGCTTAGGCTTCTGTAGTCATAGTCTGTCTTTGTGTAGATGGGTTCAGACCTGTTTTGCATATGTACCAGCTTGCCTTTTGTAGGTAATGCTCATGAGCAGGTGAAGGCCTGTGCACCAATTGGTGTCTCTCACTTGCTACTTGCATCCAGAGCAGCTGTGCTGTCTTTCCATTAGCCAATGCCATAGCAACACATTGCTATAATTAAGTCCTTCATGTGAGTCTTGCCCCTTTTCCTTGCCTGTGAGGAGGACATTATGGAGGTGTGCGGGCTGCAGCTTCACTGAAGGTAGGTGGAAAGGGTTCATATTAAAACACCAAATGCTGAAAACAGCGAACGGTGTTTCATCTACACATATTCAGTGAAAGCTGGAAATGTCAAAATCACAGAACAGCGATTTCTTTCCTAGGGAAAGAAATCGCTGTTCCAACCCCCCCCCCCAAAAAACATTAAACACTTCCAAACTCATACACACTTACCCTAACCCTAATTATACCCCCCAAAACCAGTAAACAAGTAAATACACATATGCACATATCCCAACCATACATCAAATGAAAAAAAAAAACAGTAAACATTTTAAAACATATGCACTTACCTTAACCCGCACCCTAACTCTAAGGTCAGTAACTCTCACACATTTACATAAACAGTTCCAAACACATACACACTTACCTTAACCCTAATCTGAACCCCCCAAAACAAAAGTAAACAGCTGAAAACACATACACACATAACTTAACCATACATCTAATGCAAAATAAAAAAAACAGTAAACACTTTCATACATATGCACTTACCTTAACCCGCATCCTAACCCTAAGGTCAGTAACTGTTGCACAATCAAGCTCGGGAGCTATTCCGGACAAGGGACTGCACTACACTTCAAAACAGGCAAAGCAAAGAAGTGGTCAAGTGACTTCTTTCCCAGGGAAAGAAATCAATGAAAAGCCACCTCGCTGTTTTGCCTGTTCGCCCTACATGCGTCAACGAAAATGCATTTGACAAAATGCATTTTTGTCATTCTAATAGGAACCCAGGGGAAATACCTCTCAGAACAACAAATGTGGAGACAGCCCAACAAAATGGGGGACAATGCTCCAGAACTGGGTACAGATTGTTAGTAAGTACCTCTCAGAACAACAAATGTGGAGACAGCACAACAATATGGGGGACAATGTTCCAGAATTGGGTACAGATTGTTAGTAAGTATTGCTGTTATACACATAGAAGATTGCTAAATTAACTGTTTTGTCTCAAAACGCATTTTCTGTGTGACTTGATGTCTGACAGTGATATGTCTCTGACATTCCCCTCTACTGTCCAAATGTCCACAGAATGCCCAGAGGTTTGCTTCTTATGTTTGGTCTGTTCCTCAGACAATTTCTGTTTTTGAGAAATCAATAAGATTATGTAAAGACTGAAGTCAGTAAATGTTGACATCCATTTGTGTTTCAGACATCATATCCTTCAGAGATGTTATGCTACAACAAACCCTATAACACCAGCAACTGTTTCAGTTTGTAACACCATTATGTGAGATATGTCACTCTTTTCGGCCCCCTGTCCCTCAAGTATGTCAGGCTTTGTCCAGATGTCTTGCAGTAAGAGGTTCAGAGGTATGGTATATCACGATTTAGTGATTTCAGTCCTGATATCATCCCAGTGGCCATAACTATGGACCCACACATTGGACATTCTGTGGAAATCTCTACAGTTGAGAATTATGTATGTCTGGCCATTGTTAACAGACTGTCAAGATTGTGTAGCAGTGCAGTGTGTAAATATTTGTTGGGCTGAGTAAGGAGAGTGGCAGATGTGAGTGTCATAGATACTTTTTTATCTGACTGTACATGCTGCTACAATTGCTGGTGGTGTATCAGGATTCTCAGTAGACTGTGACTTGGGGCAGTGTATGTCAGTGTAATGTGTGACTAGCAATCAGGATATGTTTGTTCAAACAGTCGTTAAACTCTAGAGTTTAGTTGGGGTACTGGTATGTTGCTGTGACTGGTGCAAATGGTTGTGGGTGGACAATTTCTCACTGATGTCTGCTTTTCCCTACAGTTACATCCCTGTAGTGCATGATATATTTGAAAATGCATGAGCAATTCCACAGAGCTGATTTGGGGTAGTGTCATGTTAGTCTGACTGTAGTTCAGAAGGGGCTGGGTGAAATGGTTGGCAGCTCTCAGTGTTTTTCCTTTCTGTTACATGACTGCAGTCATACCTCTCCAATGTCCAGATGTGTGGTTCATATGTTTGGTCTGTTCCCCATAACAGTTGTGGGTTTCTGACAAATCACTGGGATGATGTGAACATTGACATCAATACATGATGACAATCATTTGTGTTTCAGACCTGAAATCTATCAGGAAATATATGTTAGAACAAACCATGTTACCCTAGCAGATGTATATGCTTTTAACAGGTGTATTTCAAATATGTCACTATTATTTGCCCTTTATCCCCCCACTTTGTTAGACTTTTTGCAGATGTCTTGCAGTAAGAGATTATATATATCTATATCTATATATATATATATATATATATATATATATATATATATATATATATATATATAGGAGTACTATGGATATGTATTTTTCCCTTATGTTAAATGACTGTAGTGTATATGTTTGTAAAAGCATTACAAATTCCTACAGCTCAGATGGTACAGATGTATGGTGCTGTATTTGTAGTATGCAGGATGTTGGGTTCAAGACTTGGTAGGGATGACTTTTTTCATTAATGTTAAATGACCATAATGCATGATATGTTTGTAAAAGCATTACAAATCCTTACAGCTCAGATGGCAAAGTGGTATGTTGGTGTGATTGTAGTCACAACATCCTGAGTTTGCGATGTGGTAGGGCTGATTATTTTGTTGTTGGGCAGAAGAAGGGCTGATGGAGACAGAGTGATTAAAGCACTTTTAAGCAGCTGCAAGCAGGTTTGCGTGGTTTAGTGCAAAGTTAAGTGATACTACCAGATGATTAAGTCCTTTTAGCTTCTCTTAGTGGCATTTACTCCCACTTACACCTGCACTAATTTTAAATAAATAAAAAAGGGTGATTGGAAAGTGGTGAACTGGGGGCAAGAAGGGGGTAAAACATTACGGATATCAGCAAGGGATGTGCAGGATGGGAGGAGGGAGGGGCCATAGCTCTACATTTCTACTGCAGCAACAGCTGTGACTGATGTGGAAAATTTGGAATTTACAGCCTCACACCCCACAGGGAGGGGGTGTTAGCAACATACATCTGTAGAGTAATTTGAGTGTTGATTGATTTATGTCACTGGACATAGGGGCAAAATGTAGAGCTATGTATGGGGCAATGATTTTTTGTGAGCTAGATCTCCCCTTTTTTTATTAAGGTGAGAGTGGGATGTTGGGGAAGGGCTGTAGGTATGTTTGGGGAGGTAGGTTGGGTAGGATAGGCTGCATTCACAGACAGACATGACACACAAGACAGCAGACAGGGGTGGTATATGACACATAATCAGAGTAAACACCTTGGATGGGGAGGGTGATTGGGAATCAAAGGCCCATGAGCCCCCAGATGGATACAGTAGGAATAAGGTCCCCACTCATAGGCAGTCACCACTGCACTTTCATGGCCCCAAAGGTGGCTGTGCTGGGGGCTGGACAACAGGGGCAGCCTGCCCCTCCAATTGCCCAGGCAGCCCTCCATCTGGCACAGCCGTCCATCCAACTGAGAGCGGATGATGCTATGCACCATACCCCAGATCATGTGGTGGGTGACAGGCTCCTCTCTGCTCTGCACTCAGGGGGTGCATGCCCCATCCCCTGAGGCAGTTCCACCTGAAGGTAGTGCAGGAACAGCAGATAAGCAAGTTCCAGGTTGGGTCCCAGATATGCTGGGGCTCAGTGCCATGGTCAGATGAGGAGTTACAGGTGGATCCGCCGGGATCTGCCTTCCAAAACATGCTATGGTGTTGAGGTTATCCAAGATATTTTGGTTAATCATGAACAAAACATTTAAAAATTAGTTATAACAGCATGTGTGGTTGTTCCAATTAACCCAAAGCAGCAGATTTGAAACTGTTGCATAGCAAACAGAACACATGCATACATGGAACAACAATAAGCACTGTAACAGCAGGCCGGTTACACTGATGGCAATGGGCCACCAACAATGGTATTTTAACATGGTATGCTAATATACAACCAATTAAATATATAAACAATAATAGAACAGAAGTCCCAACATTAAGTTTTGAGAAAAACATACCTGTAGTATATGAATAATAATTAGTGATGCAGATAATGAGTGAGAGGAGAGAAGAAAGTCCATTAACAACTGTATCAGTTTCTATGTTTCACAACAGTACTGCTCAATACTCTACAGGTCTGCCCTCACTTTACATCTACCTATTGCCCATAGCTTATGTAGCACATACATACCTGTCAGACTGTCAACATGTAATGGTATTGGATAGACTCGGACAACTATGGCTACATTACTAGGGGGACTTGTACATATCAGGGTTACATATCTGACAAAGAAGGGGTACCTTGTACTGATGTTGTGAGTGTCTGCTACTGGCATACTTCACCTGGATTCCTGTCTGTGTCCAAGGTGATTGGCAGCAGTGACCACTAGCCATGACAGCGTGACACTTGAGAGGCATGTATTAGGAAGAGTGCATGGTTTATGTACCTATCCTGCTGTAATTTGCAGGCATGGGGTTGGACAGTGGGACAGTTGTACATGGTGTATTAGTATACCCTTCCTACAGCTACTACAAATGTTTCTTTACCTGTAATACCTGTGGAGAAAATATCTGTTACCACTATCTGACTGTTTCTACAAATATTCAGGATTTCTTGAGTGTATATATGCACACATCTCAGTACCACTCTCTGGATTTGAACCATGTTTAGGTGTGCTAGAATGAACAACAAGGTTATTTCTCATCACACTGAGCTACTGGAGAACTGCTGTCTCTTGTTTGAATGATTTCTGCCTATTACTCTGTAGGTTAGACAGTCTGATCTTGTAATCCTGATATTCATGCATGACAGATAGCTAGTGTATTGTGTATTAATCCTTTGAAATAATAAAATATGGAAAACAAAGGTTAACATAAGGCAATGCTGCAGGGGACACACTATAATACATTCGACATTACTAATCAGGGTTCACATCTTAGTGCATGACATTTTTCTTATTTCATTTATATCTTGTTTTACAGCTCCACAATCAACTGCTTTGCATAATAGCTGGTTCTCAGAACAACCTCAGTAAATTCATGCTGTCAAAGCCATATTTGCTGTGAAGAACCTGTACATATTCTATTTGTACAACAACATGCTAGAGCAAACACAACAGTTGGTGGTTTAGGTCTTTATTGTACTTATATGACAGAGTGCTTTACTACTGCATATTGTGTAGATCAATATTAGTCTGGCAAACTCTAATTTAATTGTTAGTCACAGAATACACTACACCTACTGGCAGTACATGATTTACTCCTTCTTATTTATTTCAGTATATATTGCAAGGTAGATCTGTACTCACCAGCCTGTTAGTGCAGTCTGGTCAGTCTGTCGGCATGGGTCTTGGTATTGCTATCCCTCTCCACTGCAGGAGAAAACAAACATTATGTATACCTGTCTATCACATACTCAGGCTAGGATTTGGTACAGTTGTGTATGAGATAACTTACTAACTACTGGAGCCTTCCATGGCCAAGCATCTTGGATCCACTGGGCCAAGAGCTCCCCCTTCCTCTGCTTTAGGTCAGCATAGTGATGCCGTACCTGCTCACCAGTTCGAAGGATTCCTGTGGCATTGGTGAGGTCATGTGTCAGATAGTTTCAGGCCTCTGTTTTTGTACTAAGATCCCTGGTACTGGCCCTGCAGCAGTCTGTCATTGTGGTTTTCTACAAGGAGCTCAACCATGACCCTGGACTCCTGAATGCCCCAGCGCTGCACTTGAAAGCACGATCACCCTCCAACACCAGACATGGTTTCTGCAGAGATCAGACTACAACAGGTTATGGCTGTATTCCCACCTGTGCAGTTTAAATAAGACCATATTCCCACCCTTTGCTGTCATTGGACCATTTTGAAAATGCTAAGCTCAGCTAAGCAATGCACAAATCTGCTAAGATGAGTTGAACAGTTCTTAAAGGGGAAAATGCTGAGCACTGCTTAACAGAGTGCAAATCCACTTAGCTGAGAATTTATGTCTAAGCAATGTTTCAACAGGCTAAGAATAGCTGAGCACTGCTTAGTATTGCTCAGTTTTCATTTTAAAAATATCAGGATTGCATATTAATTAATCATTACTGACATATTATTAAGCGTATATATATATATATATATATATATATATATATATATATATATATATATATATATATATATGATATACTTTGCATGACACCTCCCTGTGTGCTTTCATTACATTACCTTGAGGTGTGACTATACTGTATGGGACACTTGTGTATACATGGGTGATTTCACATGTTATATGCACTCACACTTCCATTTTGAACCAGCTACACTACCCTGGGTAACAAATAGCAATTGCTACATAATTTAACATAAAAAAAAATATTTTTAACAATGCTTTCCCATGTAAAAATAAAGTGTCTGTTTTGGTACTGGAACCACGAATGCCTACATTTAAAGCTGGGACTTTAACCACTACACTATCTTGTCATTAAACATTTTCGCTATATATTTTTATTTAGCTCCTATGAGATGTTTAAGCAATGCTGAGTAGAAGGCCATAATGCTCAAACCCACTCAGCTGCACTTAAACTTAACTTAGAATGGGAAAAAAATAAATACATGCATTTTAATTACATGTATCAATACTACTTGTAAGTCATATTTGGTAATGCACTACCTGTCATTCTATCAATTGTCTAAGTCTGTATGGGCAATATCAGGATTGCAGTCATTACATAATGGCATACATTTGAGTTTCAGACTTCTAATCCTTCCCTACATGTTGTATATTAATACAAACCCTTTTCCTCTATCAACTTTATACATTTGTAAGGGCAATATATATGATCTGTCCCTACTTGTCCCCCCATCATTTTAGGCTTTGGCCAGTTTTTTGCTCTGAGAGGTTGCATTGCTTCCTATCTAAATAGCTGCTTTCAGTGTTCGCTATAGAATGTGTCATACGGCACTTTTACAACGCAGTGTGTGTGTGACAGTACCTGTCATACATCCCCTGCATTGCTTCCTATCTACATTTCCTGCTTTCAGTGTTCGCAGATACTGAAAGAACTTAGAAAGTGCTGAATGGCACTTTCAGAGTAATTTCAGAGTGCAGGGGGTGTGTTGGATGTGTGGGCACTACTAAAACACACACTCTGCACTCACTAGTGTTTGTGTCTGCTTAGCCTTAGCAGTGGCACTCCTTCATGAATATGTTAAGGCTATGTGGAAATGGATACGGTTCACTCCGTGCAGGAATACCACTATTCCAGCACAGAGTTTATTGAATCCTGGGGAATGTCATTTAAATTAGATAAAGAAAGATGTTATGGTAAAAAGAGAATATATATAATATTACGCTCAAGAAGTATGGGTAGTCAGGTTTTAAAAGGCGGGGGATTGGTACAAGTGCATATCCAGATAGAAGAGAGATAGTTTTGTAAAGAAGTTTTAAAAGATGCAAGGTTCAGATTAGATTTAATATTTAATAGTAGGGCATTCCAGCTTTGGCTAAAGAACAATTATATAGATGCTGGCCAGCAGATAGGTTAGTATTATACACCTGCAAAAGTGTGGTGATTTTCAGATCTGCGAGATCTTTTGGGAAGATAGTTGGTAAATAAAAAGGTGAGTGCAGGACAGAGTAAAGGTTTATAAATTAATTTATGCACAGTTGTTGATTATAAGTAGGTGAGACAGTGTTGGAATTCAAGTCATTTAAGGGAGTGTAGAGTTTTGCAGTGATGAGTAGAATGTTTAGAATTTGCTACAAACTTGGTGACTTTGTTATAACACATTTCAAGTTTGATTTTCAAGGAGGATTGTAGATTAGTATGTAATGGGGCACCATAGAAGAGAAAGGGAAGAAGATGACTAATAGCAAGGGAGGGTTTCTTTAGCAGAATACATAAGTCACATAACTCTCTGCTGTCACATGCTAATTTTTTTCTGTACAAATCAACCACATTTTACTTGCTTGCACTAAAAAGTAAGAACACGCAAGGATATGCCATTCATTCATATTATTACACAATACACTTCAGGTTCAACACTTACTCTGTAAATCCAGCAATTGCAACAGTTTTAGTTCAGGGCTGACTCTGTCTGATGCTAGCAGTACACAGCCATTACATGGGACAGTAAAAGTTGTGAGCGTTGCTTGGCATCAATGGTACTATACATATGTCCATAGAAGGAAGGTACTAGCTCCTTAGATGGTGGGTGAGTATGCTATGAATTGCCTCTTAGCCAATGAGAGGGCATATTGAGCATGCTTATATCTGCCTACACCCACTGCTGCTGCTGCTTCTCCTCTGACTCCTCACTTGTGTGTGGCTGTGGTGACCTTGCCATTGGTGTTGGGATGCTTGCCCCTTCCCTTCTTGATCCTGCTGAAGCTGTTTTCTCAATATGATGTTGTGTAGTATTGCACATATAGTGAATATTTCAGTACATGTATGTGGATTGTACTGCAGGGCACCCCAGCTGTGTTTAGGCACTGATGCCACAACTTCAGTAGCCCAAACACACACTCTATGATATTTCTAGTTTGAGCATGTGCCTCATTATGGCGTTCTTTATCTGGTGTGTGTGCACTTCAGATGGGTGTCATCAGCCGCAGATGCAGTGCATAACCTGCATCCCCTAGTAATTGACCTTGTGGTATATCCCCCCTAGTGAACATCTGATATAGTTGGGAGGTGTGCCAAATATGTGAGTTATGGCAACTGCTTGGGTTGCCAGCACACACATTCAAGATGATTCCCTTGGCATTACACATGACTTGGCAGTTAATGGAGTGGAAAGCCTTTCTATTTATGTATAGCCTTCCCTATTCCTTGAATGGTGCCTTAATTTCTATATGTGTGAAAGATATGGCATGCAGCACTTCATGGTAGTGTGCTACAGGGTAGAACTCCTGCATATATCTGGCCCTAGCCTGAGAAGTACGGGGAAAATATATTGGTCACTGGCATGTTGGAGCATAGCATTCCAGAACTGATGGAGGATCCTGGATGCTGATGTCTGTGATACCCCTAGCATGCCCCTTGTCAGTCTCTGAAGGGTACCTATAGTTAAAATTCTAAGTGTTACACATATTTTTGTCTTCACTGCTATGGGTTCCCCATTGGTTTGCCCCGGCTCTGAGCTGAGGATGACAGTGGTTTCAGAGTTCCTATAGTGTGTCTCTATCCACCTTGTAGTGCTCTACAATTTCCACATCATGTAGATTGTGATACGTTAAAAGGGTCAGAAAACTCTTCTCCTTCTTGGCCTTGATCTGTTAGAAACAGCAGTACATACACATGAATTAAAGCACCATTGTTTCTGTGAGGAGTCCTTTCCACAGCTGTATTCCAATAGGTTTTGGAATTCACAGGAAAAACCAGCACTGAGGCTACATGGTTATATTATAGCTTGTTGAATAGCTCCTCCCTTTTTAATTTCTCCATATCTTTTGGGTTTCTAATACTGTGACAAGAATGGACCCCATTCCTAAGACAAAGTATGATTAAAGTTCATTAAATTAGTATTGTTTCACTTTTTCATGTCAGCCAAAAGTGCTCTTCGCAGCACCCAAAATGTGCCCAGTAATGATTCCTTTGGCAATTTGTATTGAGTTACATGTATTGGTAACACATCTAAATATGATTGTAGACTCTTTTTTATAAGATCCATTGCTATTACTCCTGTTAGAACTATCCGGGCATCTTTCTTCCACACTGCTCTCATTTCTGCTTGCAAATACTGATATTTTATCACTTTGCATTTCTCTGTACACAGAACACTGTAGTCACTGGGTGTGGTGATTTCAATGATCAATGCTACTTTTTTCTTCTCTTCTTGAACCACTGTATCTGATTTTCTAGCATCTATCTTTTGAACTTCTGGAAATGGATGATCCCATGTGATGTAGACTTCTTCATTTTCTATTATGCTTTGTGGCTCATGTTTTCAGTGTTTTTCAGCCACATCAATACCATAATGTTTAAACAATCCCCAGTGCAACAGTCTTGCCACATTATTATGCCTTTCAGTATACAATCCTTCTGTCATTAGTATGTCACAACCAGCAATGAGGTGTGCAACTGTTTCCAATTCTGTTTTTAAAAACCTACATTTGTCTGTTTTTCCCACGTGTTCAATGGACTTTGTAAACCATTGTGTATGTAGCCCATTGTCTTGTGCCACCAATATTAACCATTCATCTTTTGTTTTGAATTTGCCTCTCCATAACCATTCCTGCATTCATTCCTGATCAACATGAGGTTCTTCCAGACATTTTCTATACTTGCAACTATATTTATGCATTTTTCACATTTCTTGCCTTTTCATCTGGTCCTTCACCTTATATTCTTTCTTTTGTTTTTTTGGCACATTCAGTTGCTGCCTAGTTTTATCCACTTGTGGTTTCATTTCCATTCATGCTTGATGCCAATATGTTTCTGCTAGCCTAAGCAAGGAAGTCATCTTAGATTTATTATCCTCATGTTTTAAGACTTTCACTATATTTGAGTCTTGTGAGGTCAACAGATATGTGTGGAGTCCCACAATTGCAGCTCTGTACATGCAATCAGTTTCAAGGAGGCCCATCCCTTCTAAATAACAGGAAATGTATAATCTTGGTATGCACTAATTTTTATAAATCATTTGGTGAGTATGAGGCATCGTTATTATTTTCCTGTCTAATCTATCCAACACATTTTGGGGCCAGTCAATCATTCCAAAACTATAAGTTAGGACAGGAAAAGCAAATTGGTTTATCATTTGGATTTTGTTCCTAGATGTTAATGCTGTTTTCAGGATTAATTTAAGTCTTCTAAAATAATCCTTACTAAATTTTATTTGCATTTGTTCATGTTTTATTGTTGATACTTTTTCAGTTCCCAATTATTTATACACTCCCTCTTTCTCAAGTTCTTTCATATCACATTCTTTTCCCAAACTGATGTTTTCTTGGTGTTGCAGTTTTCCTGCTTTAAAGGTTGCTTTTGCACATTTATCAAGACCAAATGACATTCTTCTATCATCTGAAAAAATTCTGACAACGTGTAGTTGTACTTTCAGTTCTTCATTTGATGAGCTACGCAATTTCAAATAATCAACAAAGAGAATATGTCTTTACACTTTGTTGTTTTCTAGGAGCCAAATTATAGCCATGGCCTAAGCTGTTAAGTTGACAGCTTTATGGGTTAAGAGCAAGGCAGAATAGCAGCAGTCACCCTGAAATATCCCCCTTTGAATTTGTATCCCGGGAATAATAATTAATCCTTTATCATGGCTTAATTGCAAAGTGGGCTGCCACTGTTTCATGGTCACTGTAATGTAGTTCATCAGTGTAGGGTGTATGTTATACATTTTGTAAGCACTCTTTTATACATGAATATGGGATACTATCAAATGCTTTTTTGTAGTCAATCCATGCCATACTTAAATTCTTTCCCTTTTACAGTTCTTCACTATGGCTTTATTTAACAGCAAATGATCCTTTGTTCTATATGACATTCTTTTATTGGCTTTTTGTTCTATTGCCGTAATTGAGTTTTCTACTAAATGACTATAGACTCTGTTGGCATCAATTTCAGTGTATAGTTTATACATCATTGGAAGGCAAGTTTTTGATCTATATTTTTTTTAGGGTAGCTTACAGGTTCACTCTTAAGTAGGAGCATTGTTTATCCTGCTGTTAGCCAGGTTGGTGTCTGTTCAAGGTGTGCATATAAATAGTTTTTACTCATGGCTAAATCTTCATGCAAAGATGTTAATACTTTTAACCAGAAGTTAGATACTGCATCTGAGCCTGTGGATTTCCAATTTAAGGCTTTTCTTAATTTTGTTTCAATCTCTCTGGCTGTTACTTCATCCCATTTCATATCATGTACCTTTAAACTTCTTATTCTTTCTTTTACTTATAATATTCATTTAGCATCTTTGTTATGTTCCACAGGATCTTCATAGATACTTCTCCAAAATGTATCTATTTCTTCTTTTTTGGTGGTCTTTCAATTCGTTTTACCATGTTTCCCAATTCTATATAAAATTTGTTTGGGTCATCAATAAATTGCTTATTTTGTACTTTTCTTTTATATTTGTCTGCATATAGGTAAATGACTATAGTTATTTACAAGAGACTAACCTTTTTACCTCTCCTCCTCTCCCCTCCCCCTAGCCACCCTGCTTTCCACTGTCAGATTATTGCAATCTTTCCTTCACAGGCTCTGGCTCTCCCTGTTCCCTCCCCTCCCCTACTCAATCCCTTAGTCCTTTTTTAAAAATTTTAAACTCCATATACATCTCCAGCTAAATATGCCTTCCTATGTTTCAGTACCATTGCTACATTCTCAGTCTCCCCTTTTACTCCTCCTATCTTCCTCTGATGTTCCTCTAAGCCCTCCCAGCTCATTCCACCATCTGTGGAATGTCTGTTTTATATTTATTGACTGGACAGCAATATCTGATAATTCTATAAGTTTATAATTGAACCTGTTTTGAACTTATTACTATCTGAATATACTTATTACCATTATTGTTACTCACTACCTGCATATTGAATTACCCTGATCATTATATGATCATTTTGTATGTATATAATGTTGCTATTCCATGTATTGATTGCTATTGTATGTATATCAATTGTTCTTCATTTAACTCTGTTGTTCATATTTACGATGTCTATTGCTTGTATTGCTTTGTGTGGAGCTTTTCTCCCAGAGCCTCCACTGAAAAAGGACCTATTTCCAGTCAGAATTTCCTGGTAAACAAATGTAAATAAAAATAAATAAATAAATCTTCTAAGTTTTTCCACCTGTGCTGAGATTTTTAGTTTGTTATTTGCGATAGTGCATAAATCTTGATCTCTTCTAGTATTGCACATTGCTTTTATCACGTCTATCTTTCTAAGTATTTTCTTTGATCTGTTCCCTATTCTATACTCTTCTAACAGTGACTCTTCTTGTCTTAGTTGCTTTATAGTTTTCTCTATTCGATACTTCCATGATGATATTCAATTTCTGAACTTTATCAGTTATTAATTTAGCTGCACAGTATTATATCCTGTTTACTTCTGTCATATTGCATGGATCTCTTTGGACAGTCCTAATTATTGTGTTCATTTGTTTTATCAAATTTCTGACTTTTTGGGTTATATTGACATTTTGTAGTTGATCTTAATATGTATATCTATATCTATTAAGTCAAGCAACTCTTGTCTTAGCTCATTTACTTCTAAACTGAGGGCACATTTTTTTGTTTTCCATTTCCTACATGCATTCTATAGAAAGTTCTATTGCATATTTCTGTGGCACATTCTCTTCAACTTCATCCTGTGCCATCCGTTGCTCTGTCATATGAGAACTCACTGGCCTCTCACTCCTCAATGCTTTGCCAGAGATGGCTTGCATCTGTCACCCCTGGGTTTCCAGATACTGGCTAAGGCTCTTGCCACCCATATAGTGCCTTTTTTAGGTGGTGTTCCAAAGACCAAATTCCCACTGTAACAGCTACAAACAAATGCAATCTGAGGGTCATGCTGCTCAATGTTAGAAGTCTAAATCTCAAAATGCACTCACTCGAAGCACTCCTTAAAAATGGAGAACATCGACATCTGTGCTGTAACAGAGACATGGTTCAAGGCAGCAGAAACATCCCTGCACTACCAGACTATAACTCATTCCACACCTTTGGGCCCCAGAACTTGGACCGAAGCTCCAAAGGTGGTGGTGTTTCCATATTCATAAAGGATGCACACATCTCCAGACTGGTAGCCCAACATAACACATCAGAGATACTTCAGGAGCAGCTAACATTGGGTAAGACAGCGATTCAGGTCGCAGCCTGCTATAGGTCTTCAACCGTGTCCTAAGACTCACACTCCATGTTCCTGAGCACTCTGGAGAATATTAGGGTCCAATCTAACACCCTCATACTGGGCAACTTCAAGTACCCCTCCATTAACTGGGAAAACTACTCATGTAACAATACATTTGCCCAATGTTTCCTGGAATTCATTAATTCCAATGCCCTGGATCAGCTCATTTTTACCCCCACTAAAGGTAGCAACATCCTTGACCTGGTCATTACTAACATGGGTGACCATTGCTCTACACCATTGCTCATCTCCTCCCTGGTTAGATTTGACCACAAACTAATCACCTTAGAAATCCTCATCCCTCTCATCCCCACCGCCCCCCAAAAAGGTAACCACCATAAAAAACTTCTCCAAAGCTAACTCTGGGCTTCTAAAAAAAGAGGTGGTCAACTTCACGGCACCCATGCAAATGGGCAATAGTTGCAAGACCACCGAATCATACACCAATGCACTGTACGAACACGTACATAAATGCATGGATCTCACCATACCCAATAGAACCAAGATGCTCTCCTCCAAAAAAGGAAGCCAATCTGGTGGTCCTCTGCCATAAAAAAACTTTACAACAGAAGGAGGAAACTGATGTGGAATAAGGTGAAATCCCGAGACTGGAAAACCCTCCTTATCATCCTCAACAAAAAGTTGAGATCCCCCATAAAATCGTCTAAAGCCAGCTATGAAAACAGAATTGCAGCAGATAGTAAAGACAACCGCAAGGCCTTCTATAGTTATGTAAAGAATCACTACGGCAATACCCAGGTTTGCACTGAGCTATTGCACAATGGTACCTCCTATACCGAACCAACAGATATTGCTAATATACTGGCTGACAGATTCAGTGCCAGCTCTACCACTCTCTCCCCCACCAAAGGACCAATCACAATACCAGTAGATTGCCAGGCACCCAGTATTACTGCTGCAAAGGTTAAAACAGCATTGTCCAAGGCCAAGAATACAGCTTCTTTGGGACCTGACAATATCCATTTCTGTGTTCTACATGAACTACAGAGGGAACTGGTATCTCACCTGTGTGCCCTGTTCAATCACAGCCTCACCACAAGCTTTGTTCCTACCAAAAGACCCACTGCTACAGTCATCCCTCTCCACAAAGAAGGAGTGACTACAGACCCTGGGACCTATCTCCCCATTAGCCTGATGAGTCTGATATGCAATGCTATGGAATGCATCATCATGAACCTAGTAAACAAGGATATAGGGAATCTCTACACTCTGGAGCCCACACAGTTGACCAGAAAGTAGAAAAAGATGGACAAACTGCCCAAATGGCCAATAAACTACAGAATCTGGGCCAGAAACCACTCCTCCTGTGGGAAATAGGCTACCTAGTGCTTACCATTCCCATTGACAAGCTAGAAAGCTTCCTTCCAACACAGAAAGGTTTTGGGGGGGGGGGGGCTCAGAAGCTTAAAAACAGTCCTGGATACAGCAAATCTGTATTTAGACTAGACTAGTTATCAGAAAGGCGGGAAAAGTGCAAATGCAGGCTTTAAAACCAGAAAGTTGAAGGTGATGGAAAAAACTGCCCAAACAGCCAATAAACTACAATTTCTGAGCCAGAAACCACTCCTCTTGTGGTAGATAGGCTACCTATTGCTTACTACTCCCACTGACATGCTTGAAGGCTTCCCTCCATCAAAGAAAGGTTTGGGAGGGCTCAGAAGCTTACAAACAGTCCTGGATACAGCAAATCTGTATCTGGACTAGACTAGTTATAGGAAAGGTGGAAAACAAGTGCAAATGCAGGTTTTTAAACCAGAAAGTTGAGAGAGATGGAAAAAAACTGCCCAAACAGCCAATAAACTACTATTTTTGGGCCGGAAACCACTCCTCTTCTGGTAGATAGGCTATCTAGTTTCTACCACTCCCACTGATAGGCTAAAAGGCTTCCCTCAACACAGAAATGCTCCTTGTCTCTGGCTGAGATACCCTTACTTATGATGTGGGTCATGTAGAAGGCTTTCTGTACAATGGAAGCAACATGTTGGTCAAAAGTCAGGTTGCTATCAACCTGGGTGCCCAAATCCCTCATGACTGATTGCATGCTTAGGACATTGTTATTAATGTGATAATTTGTGAGGATGTCACTCTCCCCAAAGGGGATGATGATACATTTTTTGGTATTCAGCTTGAGGCTATGTTTCTGGCACCAGTCATTTGTCTGAGTGAAACTCTCTTGGCGGATGTCCACTTCACTAGGAGAACTGATGACAGCACCCAACTTGCAGTCATCTGCAGACTTGGTAGGCCATAACTCACTGGTTTTGGCCTGCACCTCAGAAAAGTATATCCCAAATAACAGAGGCCCCAAGACCAAACCCTGGGGTAAGCTGCTTGTTATGGGTCTACTGCTTGAAATGGCTTCTCCTATTTTGACTATGTGGATTCTATCAGTAAACCAGTTTGCTACCCATCTGGTAACATATGGATTGATGCCTAGTTGACAGAGTTTATTTATTTTACCCCAGTGGGGAATAGTGTCAAAGGCATTGGCCAGGTCAAGGCAGATGGTGTGCCCTGTATTGCCCTCATCCATGGCTTTGGTGACTGTCTCAAAGAAGTTGATCAAATTTAGCAGACATGAACTCCCATTGACAAAGCCAAACTGTGTGAGATCAAGTGTTTGGAGGTTGCCAATGTCCTTGTTAATGAGGTCCATAATAATCCATTCCATGGCCTTACAGATCAGACTAGTTAGGCTGATGGGTCTATAATTTCCCAGATTGGTGAACACTCCACCTTTGTGTAAAGGGATGACAGCCGCTGTCCTCAGCTGGGATGAAGCCAGTACTCAAGTTTGGTTGACTAGGGTGCCTAATGGTGCTGCAGGTTCTTGCCCGAGTTCATGTAGGGTGCAGTCTGGGATGTTATTGGGTCCCATGGAATCTGTATTGTTTTGCTTTTGAGAGAGCAGTGATGACCTGTTCCCTAGATATAAAGGGAAGGGTCAGGTACTGGGAATGTCCTGATTTACCGATGGGGACAGAAGGGTAAAGTTTTCACTAATTCTGTCAACCAGCAATATATCCACAGCATTTGTATATGTGGTGTATTTGACCACCAGTTCTGAACAGATCTATGTGCTTCCTTAGAGTTTGCAGACATATGTGAAAAAGGCCTTATGATTGTCTCTAGGTGGCCAATTTGGACTCGAAGTTTGCTTTGGAGGATTTTAGTAGTGCTCTTATTTGCTTGTTCAGGCTAAGGGGACATTGCTTCTAATTGGGCACCTGCTCCTTCTTGGTCTTGGACAGCAATTTTTTCCTTTTGTTATAGAGTGCATTTATTGCAGATGTCCACCAGACAGGTTAACTCTTCCTTGCGGAGGATGGTTTAGTCCTGTCAGGTATTCCTGATTCCACGCATCTATATAAATGCTTGTATAGTGCTTTGGTGTAGTTTTGGATATTGGTGTCATTTCTTACAGAGGGGGTGGGGGCAATGAAGCTGTTTATACCAACCCACGGTGGCTGTAATCAGCTTTGGAGAAGGTTTTATGTATGATCCTAGCTAGAGTGGGGGTGGGGGAGATGTTGACTTTGAAAATTACTGCTTTGTAGTCAGATCTTACCAGGGAGGATGATACTATAGGGATGCTGCAGTGGTTACTCATGTTGGTTAATACCAAGTCCAAGATATTATCACCTCTTGTGGGGGTATTGACTAGCTGTTCCAAGGCATTTGCATTGACAAAATAAAGGAATCTCTGGGCATTTGTGTTCTGGCATGAGTAGTTCATCCAATCTATGTTTGGGAAGTTAAAGTCACCCTTGATCAGGGTAAAGCGTTGAATCTTGATAGATTTGAACAGGTCCAAATAGGCAGATTGGGCATCTTGAGTCAGATTTGGGGGCCAGCAGCTAGCTATGATTTGAATAGTGGTCTTGTCAATGGTTAACTGCACCTGGAGTGTCTCCTGTGCTTTATATTGTTTGACCAGCCTGGAGGTGTGTATGTCTTTAATGTATATTGAAACTCCACCTGCTTTGGCTTTACTGCCCACAGTTTGGGGTCTGAATGTATGATAGGATGAGTAACCAGGTAAGGCTGGGGTGCTCTCCACAGCTTTGAACCAGGTTTCTGTGACTGCACAGATGTCAGCATTTTCCAGGGTTAGGAATACTTGCAGTGAGTGCAGTTTCATGTTTAGACTCTTAGTGTTTAGCAACATGACCTTTAATTTGTGTTTTGTTGAAATTTTTATGTTGGTAGTTTTAACCTTATCACTTTTCCTAAAAAGGCACTACAGGGAAGGCAACAGCCTTTGCCAGAAGCCTAAATCCCAGGTGAGACAGATGCAGGCCATCTTTGGCAAGGCATCGTGGTCTGTCGCTCATATCTTCCCAGGCTGTCAGGTACTGGATCCCCCTGGAATGACACTAGAAATTAAGCCAGTTGTTAAAGTCAATCATTTTCTGTTTGTATTGAGGCATCATTCTGGGTGACGGCAAAATGCTGCTTAAGGCTAGGGATGTACCTGCCTGGAACACATAATCAGCAGGCTCAATCATGTGTCTCTTCATATAGTCCAGAGAGGTATATCTCAAGTCATTCACACCAACATGGACTATGACAGAGTCATAAAAGCCCCTGTTGTTGAGAGATTTGAGTGCGTATGTGATAAGGCAGATTCTAGCACCTGACAGACAACTAAACATGACTCTCTCCTTATCCAGCCTGGTGAGAGGCACATCTATGTGTCTCACAATGAAGTCTCCTATGACCAATATGTTTGGTTTATGTTGAAGCCTTAGTGGCTGAGATGTACATGTGTGTGGACTATGCATGGTATGTGGTGTGGAGGGCTGTGGAGATCATGTGTGTTTTTGCCTCTGAGGTCTCCTTTCTTTGGGTATGTATATATGGAGGACTTCCGCATATGTAGGTGTGTGTTATGTAGGTGTGGCATACTGATTGTGTTGACAACCTTTTCAGTGCCAGATATACTGGCTTGAAGAGGAGAGAGCTTGGACTCTAGGTTCCTAATGTAACTGCATCTCTCACAAATTGCGTTCCTAGGCGGTAGTAATAGTAGATGGCTGTCCGAGTACATGAGGCCTTTGCTACACTGTCTCGGGATGCCCATATCAACCAGACTGCCAGGAGAAACTGTAGGAAATTGTCCATCCATATTTGTCAGAATTTGAGGGAGAAAGGCCAAGGTGAGCTAAGGGGTGGCCCTGAAGCTCAAGTGCGTAAACCAAAACTAAGAGTTTAAAATAACACTTAAGAATAGCACTTAACAATTTAGACAGGCTATAAACAAGCAGACAAGCAGTAATAAATGCAGCAGAAAATATGCAGTTGAACAACAGGCAGCAAGCAGCAGGAAAAAGCAAAGCAAGATGAAGTAAAGCAGTAGTAGAAAGAAACACAAATTAGAAAATATAAGCAGGTGAATACATTTTTTTATGAAGTAAAAAGGGGGGAGCAGGAATACAAGATAATTCAAGGCTAAGGGTCTAAGGGGTTTGGCCTTCCCAAATGACTCTGTATTAGGTACAATGAGCTAAAGAGATGGGACTGGGAGGAGTGTCCCAGATTACATTTTTAGTAGGGGTGGGCAACTGCAAAGGCCTACAACTTTAAGAACACAACAACAGTAGGGTGGGGGTGGGAGAAAAAAATTTTCAGCAAGATCAGAAAAATAAATTCTGCCAGCAAATATATAAATAATTCAATCAAGCAAAAATAAACATTGCAGAACTCTGAACAGATAATGTGCCAAAAAATATACTTATCAGCTCTATATTTCCAGATTGTTTGAGAAGCACTCTCAGTCAGAACCGAAGGAGATTTTAGCAATGATATGCAGGAATTTACAAAATGGTAATATTTGTATACCAGCAAGACAGAAGCCATGCCTTGGCCCAACCAGATAACACAAAAGCTGTTAGACCAGTTTTGCCAACTTTAAGAACACAACAGCAATAGGGTAGGTGTGGGATGAAATTGCTTGACCTGGAATTTAACCCAGGCTGTGATGGTGCAAGCAATGCAGACTGCCCTATATCCAGTGGGTGTGTCAGGTTAGACTTATAAAATGTTAGATGTAATTTTGTCAAGGTTAGAAATGCAAGTAAGCAGCACACATTTCACAGGTTCTGTTCATTAACATCCAGCCTTCCCTTCATTTGTTGGAAACTGTATATTATATTACTGCCATTCAATATTCTCACACATTGTAAAAACAATGATATAGAATGGCTTACAGACTGAATGTCTCAGATTACTGGTCAGATAAGAGAAAATGACCAACAAACACAGAGAGGTAATGCACGGCTGCATATTTTCAAGCAATATTCATAACTGGTTGTGAGATCACTTAGAGCAATGCATCCAAAAACAATAAATGTACAAATAACAGTTGTATGGTTTCAAATAACTGTAGATGATGTTGCAGCTGGTTGTATGCAGAATTTCAGTTCCTTGTTGTAAAGTTGTTTGTGTGGCAAAGAGGGATAAGGCAATCTTACTGTCTTATGAAGGTTCATTGGAGTGAGAGTTCAAATCTATAACTAAATAGAAATATTTCATGTGT
Organism: Protopterus annectens; assembly: GCF_019279795.1. Classification (NCBI taxonomy): domain Eukaryota; kingdom Metazoa; phylum Chordata; order Ceratodontiformes; family Protopteridae; genus Protopterus; species Protopterus annectens. The sequence goes on from NC_056734.1 coordinate 778,645,786, forward strand.
ACTAACAAACACTCTGTAGTGTTTATTACAGAGACATCTTTCCTTTTTTTGAACTCCTTTTTCTTTTTATGTATCAGTTCCCTTCTGCAAAGCTGTTTGTGTGGTAAAGCAGGAAAAGGCACTTTTACTGTGTTCTGATGGTTCATTGGAGTAAGAGTTCAAATCCAGACCTATGTAGAAAGGTGTCATGTGTACTACCACATTTTGTTGTGTGTATGTCATAGATTGCATTTCTCATTTCAACTACTTTTCCTTTTTTCTTCATTTTTCTTTTTCTTTTTCTTTTTTCTTGGGGGGTTGTATTGGCAATGTGTGGCTTAGCACAAACACAGGAAACTGAGAAATATCAGGTTTGGCTGTGCATATCTCATTTGTGAAAAGCATGGCAGTGTGCACACTGGACTAGTTGGCCACCCAAGAACCAGAAAGAACATCTGCAGAATACCTGCAAACAAAGTGTCTGTAAAAGTGCAAAGGTCAAAAACACTACATTGTTGCAATTTTCATGTGATTGCACTTAGCAGCATTGTGTGACAGCATGGTTCCCCAGCAGCTGCAGCTATTGAAAACCTGTAGACAGGACTCAGACAGCCAGTAATTGAAACTGGATAAATTTAATTTATTCTGTTGGGCTCCACCCAAATGTGCAAAGTGATGTTGCATGTTGGTTAACACAGATACCTTAAAAATGATTAAGAAGTTAGGGAATGTCATATAACTCGTCCTGTGGCAGCAGGAGTAAGTGCAGAGCTGGAGTACAGATGGTCCTGGATTCTAGTACAACGTGTGCAACTTTTTCTACTGTTGTGACAGTGCAGTTTATAGCAATGAACTGAAAAATAGACAAGTGCTGTTTCAGCCTTGTTGTGGTAAAAAGTGTAAGTGTAGGACTGCCATACACATAGTCCTGGATCCTAATACAGGATATTCCATACAGTGTTGCTGTTGTTCTACTTCTCACTTATAACACTTTAGATAGTGGAGCTGATGAGAATTATATGTATGAGGGATGAGACTCCATTATTGTATTTTCAAATGTATGACTGAGGGTATACTGTCTACTATATTTCTGTATGTATAATAGTGTTATCTAGACTTACATGGCATTCACAGTTATCTAGGACACATACACAACTTGTTCTGTGTCCAGTAACCTTGTCAGGTTACACACATACATGTGTAACAACTCGAACTGGCACCTGTATTTATGCATGATTCCTGAATATGCCTGTACAGCACTTCTTCAATGGCAAAGATGGAAAATCACTGCTGTGGAAGAAAATGTTTTGTCCCTTATGCCTAGGTTTGAATCCCACACAGTAAAAATCAATTTTCCTCTGTGTACAACATTTAAAAAAATATGTCTGGTCGTTACATTTATGCCAGCAGTGCATGTTTGCAAACATAACTGTTACCTTCCAGTTTCCAATATATATTTCCAAGCTACATCAGTAGACATCCCTCAAACTAAGGCCATGTGTCAGATTACCCTTACAACTTCAATTATTTAATTCCTCCCTCCTTGGCTCTGCTGGTAGACATGGCTGGCTCTGGAGAGGAAGATTCCAAGTTTAGGGCACTTATGTGGGGTATCCAGGAGTCCAGGATATGTATTGGACACCTGGTAATGCACCACAACTGAATCTTCAGCTAGGGGAATATTCTGGCTCACAGTACAAGTCTGAGGCATGGAATCATTTGTCCCAGGCTATATCCAGTGCCACTGGAATCCCACACACTAGAGAGCAATTTAGGCATCATTTCAATGACCTACACAGGAAAAAAGGGATATTCTGATTGTGAACATCCTGCAGCTGTGTAACTATTACAATAAGAGAGTACTTGTAAGACTTAGAAAGTTAAATATTGGCAAGACTGATGTGCATAATGCTCTTCTGTTCTTTTCTATTTTTCCTCAGCTGCCAATGAACATGAGTTCAATTGACAGCCTCATGTTGCTCAATTAGAGAGACTGAGCAAAATAAGTGGTGTGCATGCAGCAGAAGAGAAGTGTTATTGTAGCTTTAAAAGTTAAAGATAGCTTTTTGGTCTTTTATACAGTTGTATCAAGTTGAGCACACATATCCCAACTGCAAAGGCAAGTATGCATGCATTAGTCTGTAGCACAAACCAATTGTAATTGTAGTCAGAGGTTGTGGGTTCAAATACCATGATTCCCAACTATGAAATACTATTATTTCTTCAATAATATATAGATTAAATTAATGCCCTGCTGTAAACTGTAATCTATATAACTGGAACATGCACATGTGCAATATATGCACATTTCAAGGATTACTTTCAACAATCTGTAGTATAGTGTGTATCTGTTAGGACGTATACCTAAATGTAATGCTTCAGATAAAAGAGTTGTATAATTGTGTTAATGCACTGTATGTCACATATGATGGTACTAATTGTATCTCTTTTTTTTCTCTCACCCCAATCCTTATCTATTATGTGTTATCAAAATGTCTCCATGCCATCCATGTGTAGCACATCACTAAATGCTACACAGCACAGTGAGGTAGATGTGGGTGTGTTTCATAGACTAAATGCTAACTGTCAGACTATAGCAATGTGGCTTGCATTTGTGCACTGCTTAACAAGGCGCAAACAGGGAATGTATATCTCACATGTGCAAATAATTTGCCAACCATCGTGCAAACCAGTTGCTCATCACACTATGCAAAAGTAAATATTATTATATATTACTGCTGTTTACTGTCCATTCCCTGTCTATGACATGGAATTACATGTGGAAACATAACAGACTGAAGGCTCTGTCTAACAATATGTCACACACAGTCATGTATTGTCTCCCCCAAGCACTGCAACCCTAGTGTCTCAGTACTTTTTTCACACATATATCACCTATACTACAGAAATTAATATCAAATGTTGGATGATATGCAATGCACATCAATCTGTTAGCATGCAGGATTATAAGTATTGACCCATAAGACTAAAAAGCCTTATCTGCTAGGGAAGGGATCAGCATGGACCTTATCTACAGGGACATAGGTGACTTTCAACACACTTGGCCTGACCTATTTTGGTTTTGTCAAGCATAGATCTTGCTTATTAAACCTAGTGGACTTCTTTAATAATGACCCCAAAGGCCTGGTTGAGAGATAACAGGGCATACTGCTATGTTGATTTATCAAGGCCTTTGACACTATTCTCCATTCAGGTATCATAGAGAAACTCTCACATCTGGGGATTACCCCATACATTACTAGATGGATAGTCAACTGGCTCACCAACAGAACACGGACTGTCAAAGTTGGGGTCTGCACCTCTACCACTAGACCACTTAGCAGTGGAAAATCACAAAGGTCTGTGCTGGGCCAATGGCTGTATAGAAACTATTTGTCTGAAGTCCAGGGAAAGGTAGATGACCTGCAGTTTATCAAGTTTGCAGATAACTGTTAACTAGATGCAGTGTTATAGAGTCCCCAACTATGTTAACATATTACAGAAGGGGCTGACACACACAAATGGTTGTTGCCAAACTCATGGACTGAACCTTAAAGCAAAAAATGCCTCAATGTCCTCTTTGTCAATGAACTACTCATGCTAATTATGATATACATAACACCCCTCTAAGCTCAAACACAGTGTTGGGAGACTTAGGAACACATATTGATAGCAATCTATATTTCAATCACTATGTGTCTGTAGTGGTGAGATACACATTCTACATTGAGCACCTCATAAATAAGGCCATCACATCCAAGACCGGGGATATCATAGTGCGACTGTACTCTACCCTTATCAGACCACTAATTGAGTACAATGCTCCCTTTTGTCTGTAGCTCACCAGCACCTGCAGCAACTGGTGAAAACATAGAGGTTTGTGCTGGGAAGAATCCAGGGCCTCCAAAACATGAAAAACATGGAAAGAGTGAAAGACATGCCACTGTACTCAGTATTATGCAGGCTGGTGAAAGGTGACCTATGCCTGGCCTACAGAGTAGTCTCAGACCCTGCCCTGTCTGCAAATCAAATGGGACAAGAATAACTAGCTTAAGGGATCTCAACCTTGCCGGTGACATACACAGAACATGGTGGGGAGACAGATATATCTTCCAGCGATTGCCTCTTCTCTGTAATAGGCTCTCACTGCATGTGAAGTAGTGCTCCTCAATGACCTTATTCAAGCGCAATCTTGACAACTGGATGGGTGATTGTAAATTCACCAGTGGGGTGGCACCTATGCTCCTTACGGACAGACCAGTCAGTGCTTATCAAAAAATTGCTCTGCTAATAACAATCATCTAACTATGCTCAATAAGGGTACTTGTGTTTTACATGGCTATGCTTGTAAATGCCATATGGTCATTTGGCTAGTAACCTCCTATGAACCTATGAAGCTATGAACCTATGTAAACCTCCCAACATCTTCTCTCCAATATGCCCTGCTGATTTTAACCACTATAAGTTGACCTGCAGTCTTGTAAATGTCAGACTTGTGCTGTAGTGCTTGAGTAAAGTACTAAGTTCTGTAGTCTGTGTACCTAGATAGGTAGGGACTCTGTTTTCACTACTGTCAACTGTGTGTTTCTAGCCCAAAGAGCAGACATCTGTATCCTACAGTTACTGCTCCAATCCCATGGAATGACAGTGTTTTGATACTTGCACATGTCTACACATCCATTTCATGCAGACCTCCCAACATCTTCTCTCCAAAATGCCCCACAGATGTTATGCACTATAAGCTGACCCACAGTTTTGTAAATGTCAGATGTGTGCTATAGTGCTTGCATAAAGTAATGAGTCCTGTAGTCTGTGCATTTTGATAGTTAGGGGTTCTATTCTTATTACAGTGAACTGTGGGTGAGTGTGTTTGTGCTCATTATTGACATTACAGACAGCCTTTTACACCAGCATGTGGGACACTGTTAATACCATATTCTCCTCACCAGACACTGTGGATGTAATCAGCTGTATCTAATCTGTGAATGTGTACTATTCCCACGAGGCAGGGTCAGAGACTGACCTGGAGGCCAAGCCGAAAACACCTCATCCTATATGATACAGATTACAGTGACATGGCTTTCAATCTGTCTACATATGTCATGGCATGGTTTGTAGACCCTGTGTTTTCTTGCAAGAAATACCTGTGGTATCTCCAGCTGCTGCATGCATCTGGTGAGGTACATACATAACAGAGCATTATACTCTATTATAGGTTCATAGGTTCATATATTAGTACTAAGCTAACTGCCCTTGTAAGCCATTTTAAGCCTAGCCAATTATCCCTTGTGAGAATCAAACCCTGCACCTTGTGTTTGTAAGGGAAACACCTTAACCATTAGACCACCCTCTGATGAGGTTCGAGTACAGTGCTGTAATATAATCCTCAGATATGAATATGATGGTATGATATATGATATTCAGATTGCTATCTATGTGCATTCCCTGTGCTTGCTTCACTGGGTTTCAGCACAACGGGACTGTTGTCAATCTATAATTAGCAAGGAATTCCACTTTGCAGAAGGACAAAATAAAGACACATTTTTGCATTTATTTGTAGACCATGTGACTTTGTCACCAATCATTTGTCTGTGTTATCCTCTCCTGTAGTATGTTATCATCATTGGTGGACTCAATAATTGCACCCAGTATGCAAGAATCAGCAAAAGTAGTAAGCCAAATGCCATATACTTTAGCCTGAACTGTCAAGAAATATATTTCAAACAGTAAAGGGCCTAGCACAGATCCCTGGGGTATGCCAGTGGTGATAGCTCTATTGGTACAATGTGTGCTCTGTCAGTGAGCCAATTGGTTACCCATCAAGTAACGTAAGGATTAATCCCCAGCTGGGTGAGTTTCTCAATGACACCTGCATGGGAGATTGTGTTCAAGCCCAAGGCCCAATTAGGATAGCCAGTATGCCCTGTCTTACCTTCAGCCAGGCCTATCACACAGAATCAATGGGCTGTGACAACATCACTGATCGCCTATCACGTGACTCAACACATACACCTTTTTGACATTATTGCATACACACTTCAACACACCCTCCACACAGACTATGTTCCTGCAGAAGGGTGTATATCAACACACATCCATGTCAGTTGGGGAGACAGCACCAAATGCATGCATGTATAGACACATCCTGACTCTCCTCATCTGTGAGGTAAACCAACATATCATCATGGACCTTTTACTAAATGAGCACTAGTAATATCACAGCTGTGAGCAACAGACCTGTGTGAGTTGTTAATGTTACATCATGTCTGTTACATCTGTTAGATGTCCTCAAAGTGGTCATTGAGGGCATGCATGATGACAACACTATCATCCTTTTAAACATGTCAAGCCCAAGGCATTTGACACAAATCCAAACTAGATATTCACTCAACACTGTCAGATGTGACCATAAACACGTATATCACCAAGTGGGGATACCACTGTATCACATACATAGCAGGGAAATATGTTGAAACGTGTGAAGTGAACTATATCTCAGGTCCAGTGATCAGGTCCATACATCAGGGCTGTAAGCAAGGCCCTTTCCTGTCCATTATTTAATTATAAACATCACAAATTAGATATGAATCCTGTGTACAAACAGCTGTCTGAAGGACTACAGATTATGGGCAATCATTGACTGCAGCTGTGATATTAGTATAATGCAGACAGTATCAACACACAGCAAAGATTGCTGCCACAGCCATGACAACACCTGCAATGACACAAAAAGATGGGGGGATTTGTTACATCAGGAAAATAAACATAAATCCCAAGTATAATGTAGACATCATATCCTATAATCAAACCAATTGGTATGTGACCTGTGTCCTGAGATAGATGGTATGTGGAATGTATGCCAGCATGTGGCCACACTGCTGACTACTCCCTTATATGTGACACAACTACTGAGTATGTGAAGGGCATCAGATGCCATAATACCTCCATAGTTCACAACCATCATCACACCAATAACTGAGTACAATGCACCCTTCTTCATGTAGCTCACTACACATCTTCCAGTGATGTGTAACTGAAGTGTACCGCTTTTGCCACAAAGAGCTGTCACACATTTTATTGGCCATACCTCGGTATTATTTTTGTGGCATAAACATTACTGTCTGATGGTGCAAATGTGTGATACCTATTCTGGTGAGGAACATAGCACATACATAGCTGTTTGACAACATTAATGGCATGGATAACAGTTGTGACAGTGTAGATAGTGCCATACATATATATATGACATGCACACCAGTCATCTTGCCTGTATTGATCATAATGTCACATACAGAAAGGTATAGCAGTGTCCCTCCTAACACCTCTAGCAGATGCTACAGTGTCAGGACAGTGTGCATGATTACCATCATAGAGTGCAGACATGTCATAATAGTTGTTCAAGTGTGTTTGTGCATAATCCTCTCTGATTACTCTAAATCGCATATGTAATGTCAGAGGCATGGAATTACTGGTGGTATTACTCTGATATTGTCCATAATGCAAAAAAGAGGAAAATCCCAGGATGCAAAAAGCTCCCTTACCAGCCTCAGTAAGAAGCTGAGATCCCTCAAAAAATCTTCCAAAGCTAGTTATGAAAATAAAATTGCCAAAGATTCAAAAGACAACCGCAAGGCATTCTATAACTATGTCAAGAATCTAAATGGCAATGCTCAGATCTGCTCTGAGCTGCAAGAGGATGGCATTAAATATACTGATCTCAAGGATATTGCCAATATCCTGGCAGATAAATTCAGTGCCAACTTCACCCCCCCTCACCCCCTAAACAGCCCATCTCAGTACCAGAACATTGCCAAATTCTGGTAATAACGGTCACACAGGTAAAAAAATGCACTCCCCAAAGCTAAGAATACAGCATCCATGGGACCAGATGACATCCCGGGCTGTATATTACATGAATTACAAAATGAAATGGCACCTCACCTAAATGTCATGTTTAATCATAGCCTCACCTCAGGCTTCATGCCCAGCAAGTGGCACACAGCTACAGTTATCCCACTCTACAAGGGGGGATCCAACTTGGATCCTGGGAACTACTGTCCCATCAGACTGACAAAACTGATCTGCAAGGCCATGGAACATATTATCATGGAACTTATAAACAAAGACATTGGCAACCTTCAAACACTGGAGTCTACCCAGTTTGGGTTTGTGAAGGGCCAATCTTGTCTCCTGAACCTGATTGACATCTTTGAATCAGTCTCCAGAGCTGTGGATGAGGGTAAGATGGTCCACACAGCCTATTTGGACTAAGCCAAGGCCTTTGACACCATACCCCACTCTGGAATCATAGATAGACTTACTAAGCTGGTCATTAATCCCTACATCACTTGATGGGTTGCCAACTGGCTTACCGACAGAACCCACACTGTAGAAGTAGCCGACTTCAAATCCAGCTCCAGACAAGTAACAAGTGGAGTACCTCAGGGTTCAGTCTTGGGACAGCTCTTGTTTGGCATCTATTTCTCTGAAGTACAGGCCAACACTAAGAGACTCTGGTTAACAAAGTTTGCAGATGAATGCAAACTGGGAGCCATTATTGAATCCCTAAATGATGTGAATACTCTAGAAAAAGACCTTACAGAAACAAATGTCTGGTGCCAGAGCCATGGGCTCAAGCTCAATGCCAAGATATGTATAGTTATCCCCTTTGGGAAAAATCATGTACCCATGAATTACCACATAGGTGGCAGTACACTAAACACCAAAAGTGTGATAAGAGACTTAGGGACACAGGTGGACAGTGGTCTCACCTTCGATAACCACATCACCACAACAGTCAGGAAATGCTTCTATGTGGCACACCTCATCACTAAGGGCTTTTCATCCAGAAAAAAGGAGGTCATTGTCCCACTGTACTCATCCTTCATTAGACCCATTATAGAATACAATGTCCCGTTTGGTATGTACCTCTCAAGACATCTGCAACAACTGGAAAGGTCGCAGAAATACCTCTCTAAAAGAATCATAGGACTAAAGCAGATGCCCTATGCTGACCGCCTTAAAAAACTCCAACTATACTCTGTTGCATATCGTCTACTCAGAGGTGATCTCTGCTTAACATACAAGGCCATGTCAAGCCCAGAGCTGTTGGACATGCTACACTTAAAGAAATCCCAATTCCTCAGAACCACACACTCCAGGGATCTAAGCCTTGTCATCACAATAAACAAAACATGCTGGAGGGATAGGTTCCTGTCCCAGAGACTCCCCAGACTCTGGAATAGACTGCCCATACACGTCAAGCAGAGGGCCTCCTTGGCCCTCTTCAAAAGGAACCTTGATGATTGGATGGGAGAAAGGAAATTCACCCAGGGATCATGTCAGTCGCCCTGCTACACAGGGGTCCAGGGAAGTAAATAGTGTAGGAAGAAATAGCCAGGGAATTGTTATGGCTAGGCTTGTAGAGGCCCTAGGGCCAATAGCCTTGTACCCACCTATGAACCTATGAACCTATGATTGTGCATGCTTCTTCTGATGTTGTCCATGAGCCTTTCCTTGTGTCCCACTTGCTGGAGACCTTTTCTGAGATTACACTCATATTCAGGTAAATCAGTTTGCACAGCTTCACAATATGCACCCTACCCCAATTGTATATAGCACCCCTAATAGATGTCCTCTGCATTGTTCATGTAAGGATGCTTATCTCACACAGACATTCTCCCCATTGTTATGTCACTTTGTGTGGCAGTCACATAATACACATTTTCACTGTGCAATCCCTACTGTACCATACTGATATGTGATTGGTATTGTTTTAACAACAGTCTTCCACTGACATGTCCTCATCTGCTGTATATTGGGTTGTTTCACTTGTCCTCTTTCCCTATGTTCATTCTTACAATTCATCTGTGTGCCTCTATTTAGTACACACACCTTCTTTGAGTGTTACACCTTCCTTGAGTGTTTATTTTACATGGCAGTCCATGTACCCTTACTGATAATTTATACATCCTCAGTACATAATGCCAGGAATGGGATTTCACAATAATCTGCACTGTAGATACACTGTCCTGTATTGTGTTTGGACCATATACTTAACAGTTATACCTCTCAACTGTCCAGATTTTCAAAGAATCTCCACATTTTTCCCTTTATATATTTTGGTGTATGTGTTATCAAATTTGTGGTTTTCTGCCATATTACTGGAATGATCTCATGACTGATGTGACTCAATAATTACATACATTTGAGTTTCAGACTTCAAATCCTGCAGAACATGTATCTTAACACAAGTCCCTCATTACTGTAGTATATTTCTAAAGAGCAAATATGTCAAATATGTCCCTATTTCTGGGTCATTGTCCCCCCATTATGTTAGCCTTTGTCCAGATGTCTTGCACTAAGAGATTGAGTGCTATCTGTTAAGCCCTGGTGATCATTGTGGCATTCCGCCCAATTCCATGGACCATCAGTGCTCTGGTTTAAACAGGAGTGATATCCATGTTTGCTTACATGGTTTCATTGCTGGCAGCTCTGTTGCCAGCCATGAAACCTCTCTTTTTTTATGTTTAAATGCTGTATATTGTATGAATATGCAGTGAGCGCTGCTGCTCACCACGCATCACAGCACACACATGGAAACTCCATTTAGGATTCACACGAAGCTTACAAGGAGTTTATTGAATCCCAGATTTAGTTTTATTACATCTTTCTATAACTCAGACTTCCTACTGTAGCCATACTGAACTGAATCTTTAACATATCTTTCAATGTTCCCAGTCTTTCATTATTTCTTCATTTGTTCTTATATACCACCCTCTCTTATTTATATCACATACTCTCACCTGATTCATTAAACTATGCAACCATTCTAACAGATTCCTAAATGACTTTCCTACTTTTTTATGTAAAAATAGTTCTTGCTCAAAATTCTTTTTTTTCAAATAAACTTCAACCACAAAATCTAAAAATATCTCAACTTATTCTGTCACTATAAAATCAGCTTCAGTTCTTCCAATCTCTTTAGCAATTATTAATTTCACTTCTTTACTTCTTATTCAACTAAATATAAATTAAGTTCCCCTAATCCATTACTGCAAAGTATGTAGCCTCTTTTTAAAAGTAAGCACCCAATCCAGCATGTGTTGTCATCTTACTAAACCACCTGCATGTTGCCTGACAATACTTTTCATTAATCTACTGCTACCACTTGCTTTCTTCGTAATATTACTCTCTGAGTCTGTCAAAGTCTCTCCATATGCTACATATGCACTTACAATGCTTATGTGCGCTTGCAACAAATAGTATTTTACAGCTCACTCAACAATGACCACCAAATCTTGTCAAAATGGTTATACACACTGCACATAATTTCATAAAAAATCCACTGTAGATACAGTAAAAAAAATCTTCGTGGTACCACTGTTATATAGTTTTGAATTGTTAGTGTTTATGTTTGTATTGCATCATCATATTTTCCTACTTTCTAAAACTTTTTATTTCTCTTATAGAACTTTCACTTTCATGAAATTTCTTCCATTCTATACTTGTATTCTCCTAACATATGTTTGCAATGTAGTATACAACACATGTTCAGTCTGTAAGTCACTTATCTCCTCTTTCAATTTAGTTTTCCCACATACAGTTTTTTATCTGACTCTATTGCTTTATCATCTCCCCTTTGTCTCCAACATTAATGATGCCATTATTAAAAACAATACTATCAACAGTTATGACATTCACATATTTACTGTGTGCTTTGAAATTGCTCTCTTTTGACATATTTCAGTTCATTCTTTCAACAATTCTGCACAGTCTATAAAGAAATGTCCATACATTTTATATTTGCTATCTATATTGTCATCAGTGTTTCAAACATGTCCCCTTTTTACTACATATTTCACATTTTTGTACAATTCATAAACAAAAACCTTACTTAAATGCAAAAACAACATTTCTTTTGCTGAACACTATGAAAAACACTCCTTCAAGCTTCATAGCATAATAAAACTCAATAAATTATACGAATACAATTTCTAACTCCAAAACATAGTACATCTCCCTATCTAGAAACCGAGTCCCCTATTTTCTTAAAAGGATCAACTTTTTTCAGATAAATCATTTTCTGGTATTCATAGTCATTTTGTCAAGAGCAATAAATGTAATCCTGATGTTTATGATTGAGCTTAGCAAAGGCAAGATTCATAAAGGCCATTTATGGTAATGTGAAATGCCTTAAGAATAATGAGATGCAAATAAGACATTTTGTAAAGTGGCTTATGCTGATGAGGTGTTCTTGCAATTCATAGTTCAGTATCTGTGAGGAATGTGCACCTCTTGCTAAATGCTATGCTTCACCTTTCATATCTGAGTTGGAGTCCATGAGCTTGCCACCGGCCACCCCTTCAATAGTCTGTCCAAGTATGCACAAGCACTTCACTGACACAGCAATTAATTATTTTCTTCAGCAACTCATTCAGTAGCTTGTCTAGGTAAGACAAAACACTAAAATGACACAAGATAAATTATTTTGACCAGTGATCACTTCAGTAGTTTGTCCAAGAATGCACAAACACCAAAATGAAACATTTCCACAAATGATTTCTTCAGTAGTATGTCCCAAGTATTCACAAGCACAAAAATGAAACATTTCTCCAAACAACCCCTTCAGTAGTCTGGCCATGTATGATCAAGCTTGCTGCTGACAAAGATGAAACATTTTCCCCAACGATCCCTTCAGCAGTATGTCCAAGTATGGACAAGCACTTCACTGATTCAAAATGAAAAATCTCCCCTAACGATTCCTTCAATAGGCTGGCTGTGTATGCGCAAGCATTTTACTGACTCTAAATTAAATAGCTCCCTCAATGACCCCTTCAACAGTTTGCCATGTATGCACAAGCACATCCTGACACCAAATGAAACATTTACCCTAACAATCCCTTCAGTAGTCTGCCCATATATGCACAGTCACATCCCTGACACCTAGTGAAATGTTTACCCCAATGACCCCGTTTAGTATTCCACCCATATATGCAGGAGGACTCCACTGACTCCAAATGAAACATTTCCCCTATTAACCCTTCATTTGGTGTCAGGAGCATACTTGTGCAGACCTGAGCAGACTAATGAAGGGTTAATCGGGGAAATGTTTCATTTGGACTCCACTGACTCCAAATGAAACACTTTCCCAATTAACCCTTCATTAGTCTGCTCAGGTCTACACAAGTATGTTCCTGACACCAAATGAAACATTTTCCCCAATGACCCATTCAGTAATCTGCCCAGATATGCACAACCACTTCCCTGACACCAAACAAAACATTTTCCCAGTGACCCCTTCAGTAGTCTACACAAGCACATCCCTGACACCAAATGAAAGATTTTACCCAATGACCCATTCAGTAATCTGCCCAGGTATGCACAACCACTTCCCTGACACCAAACAAAACATTTTCCCAGTGACCCCTTCAGTAGTCTACACAAGCACATCCCTGACACCAAATGAAAGATTTCACCCAATGACCTGTTCAGTAGTCTGCCCAGGTATGCACAAGTAGTTTCCTGACACCAAATGAAACATTTACTCCAACAATTCCTTCAGTAGGCTGCTGCCCAGGTATAATGACCCATCAGTAGTTACCCCAGGTATGCGCAAGCACTTCACTGACTCCACATGAAACCTTTCCCCCAAAGACCCCTTCAGTAATCTGCCCATTTATGCACAAGCATGTCCTTGACATTAATTGAAACATTTTCACTTGCCTTCACTTTGAAACTCAGTATTTTCCTGTTGAATTGCTGCTTACTCATGTAAGTTCTGGACCATTTACACATTTGGTATGCAAATCAGCTCATTAGAAATTCATCCCTATGAATCCTGCTAATATGAAAACATGCAATGCCCCTTATCTATGTACCAGCTGCCCCTGTTGCTTATGCATTAACCATATTATGCTTTTTTGAAAAGGTGATCCCCCGGATTCACGAAACCTCTGTGTAAGACTTAATATGTCTTACTCGGAGGCTGCAGTTGAATGGTATGATGTCAGCGTGCCATGAATATTCATGAGGACATGCTGACTCATCCGTAACTCTTACACGGACTTAGTAGGAAAGCAGGGGGCATGTCTGACTGCAAAGCAGTCTAAAAGTCCACGCCCCTGCAAGGTTTTAAAAAGCATAATGTCAACAGACAAGAGTGAGTTCGCTCAAATGTACTTGCACCCAACACCACACTCCCTGACACTGTAAACCCCCATCACAGTTATAAAACATAAAATATTAATTTTATTTTTTTTAAATCTAAGATATAGCTGTCCATATTTGCGCTTGTTTGCGTGGGTGTGCCCATTGCTTAACCACAGTTAGCAATTGTGACATTGAAGAGCATATAAGAACTACTTATGCAAATTAAGCCAAATAGCAATAGCATAATGGTAGAGCGTATGCAAAGGTGGCATTCACAGTTCAAGTCCCACCACTCCCCTTCTTATTTATGTTTTAAATCAGTATTTGAAATAATACCAGACATATATGAATAAACTTTTATTAAAAGCAGTGACATGGCCAATGTATCAGTGAACAAAATATATATTCTTAAAGGACCCAGATATATAATAGACTGCTGTTAAGCAACGCTTTACCCAGCGAAACGCAGGTGCCCATAGTTTAATAGCGCTTTACCGAGCTAAACAGAGGTGCCCATAGTTAAATAGTGCTTTACCCAGCTAAACAGAGTTGCCCATAGTTTAATAGCGCTTTACCCAGCTAAACAGAGGTGCTCATAGTTAAATAGTGCTTTATCCAGCTAAACAGAGTTGCCCATAGTTTAATAGCACTTTATCCAGTGCAATAGAGTTGCCCAAAGTTTAAAAGTGCTTTACCCAGCGCAATGTGTTTGCGTGGACGTGCGCGCTGCGCCAACCAGGGCACCGTAGGGCACCGGGGAGCAACATAGAGCTAAGTTGCTTAAACACAGCCACACCCCCTAGCCTGTCTAGACAGTATTAAAATAAAACAATGAGAAGGTTCGAACCCAAGACCCTGTGCATCATAATCAAAGTACAGAACCACTAAGCCATGACAACATAGGTGAAGCAGCCACTATTAACATTCATATACTTATGAATGGTAGTTTAACCATTACTAAGCAGGTCTGCAGTCAGCCGAGAATTTTACAAAATGGCCAATCACAAAAAAATGCGGGAAATGCGGCATATTTAGGCCCCATAGGCGGGAAGACTCGCCATAACTGATTGTAGCTCACATTTGCAGTCAGAATGGCAGGTGCAGGAGAGGGTTCACGCTTCCGAGCACAACGTTGGGGCATCGAGGAGTCCAAATACATGGTTTGACTCCTTGTCCACCGTCATGAGTCAAGACTACTGCAGGGCCAGTTCCAAGGGACGGAGTACAAGGCAGAGGCTTTGAATCGGTTAGCTCATGCCCTCACCAGTGCCACAGGCGTTCCCCGGACTGGTGAACAGGTCCGTCACCACCATGCAGACCTGAAGAGATGAAAGCAGGACCGCCTGAACCAGTGGATACAGGAGGCCCGTGGGATGCAGAATGCCCCACAACTGAGTATGTAGCCATGGAATGCAGTATGTAAGAATTGATAATGGAGTATGTATAATGGATAGGTATGTCTCAATATCCCTTCATTTACTTTACAGCTGCAGGTGACCATGCTACGAATCAGCAAGCCTATGCTGATAGGCTGCTAAGGCTGCGTCACCAGGCAGGTTAGTGATTATTCTGCATGTATTGTTATATAAAATATGGGAGAGAGCATGAAAGAAAGTGTTGTAGTCCAATAAAACAGCCATAGAATTGCCTGAATAAGACCTCTGCATGTACTGCCAGATAAAAATGTCAAAGAGGCAGAAAAAAGAGTGTAGTAACCCATTAAGAAAGGTAACATATGTCTGGAATAATATCTCTGCAGGCACTGTCATATAACATAAGTGAGTGAGCCTGAAAAAAGATTTTTCTAACCTATCAATAAAGGTATAATATGTCTTGAACATGTCTGCCATAAACACCGTTAAAACAAATAAAGGAGTGAGCCTGTGGAAAAGTGTGCAATGTCATTAATAAAGGTCTAAAACCCAGAGTGTGTCTGTGTCACAGAGTCTGAAATGTTGCTGTACCCTTGCATTATACAAACAGTACTGTTTGAAAATGTGCTGGCAACCCAGAGTTATGCAGTCCCATATAAAGTGGGTGATGGAAGTGCTAGTAGCTGTGAAACATATATACAGTCCACAATAGTCAGTTACTGGCTGGCATGAATAAGTAAACCTGGCACACATGTAGCATGTAATTATTCACCATAAATGTGAGTGTGTGTTAAGAAATGCAGGGTTCTGTACAAATCAAAGTGAAAATGTCATGTGAAAACATCCCAGATATGTAGATAAAGAAATATAAATGCAAACAAGAAATATGTAGCAGTAACACCTGCATCCTGGACAGTTAGTATGTCAGATATAGGTCAGGCATATATTGAACTAGCCAAACCCATGACACAACCTAATGTATGATGGCAAGTGTAATAATACAGGTAGGGGATATACACTTGCAGTCACTGGGAATGTAGTGTAGACTAAAAGGTCATTATAAGATGTTAACTGAGGTTTTTTCTACACCCTACCATATGTGCATAAACCATGCAATTCCACACCTCAATGGGTATGTGTAACCTTAAATATTTTGGGACATATGTCCTATTGTTTTATAAATATTTGCATTGATGTTGATGCATGTGCCCTGTTCAAACACCACGTTCACGGTGGCCTGTTGCTACCAAACATCCCTGCATGCTGTTGGAATATCCACTGTCATTCAATATATGCATGTGTTATGCTTGCTGCTCAACTGTTGGAACCGTGGTGTGTTGGGTTAATGGGAATATTACTGCATGCTGTTACAACTAATCTGGAATGCTGTTGTTTATGTTGTAATTAAACACACTTAATCACAGAACGTATGGGAAGGCCGGTCCCAGCGGACCCACCTGTCCCTCCTCAGTTGGCGAGTGCACCTGGCACCAGCAGCTCTGGTGCCCAGCCCGGGCTCCCCTCCTCCATTGGTCCTGTGCCACCTTCGGGTGGAAGCACTGCAGGGGATGGGGCTCGTCCCCCCTGTGCAAGCGTGGGCGGAGAAGGGTCACCTGTCACCCTTCGAAGGGTCCGGGCTGTGGTGCGTAGGGAGATCCAGCATTCAGTCGCTGATCCCCTACGCCAGCTTGAGGCGAGAGTGGCGTGTCTCTTGGGTGAGCCTGCCCATCCTACTCAGCCCCCAGCACAGTCACCCTCGGGGCTATGAAGGTGCAGTGGTGACTGCCCATGGGTGGGGATCTCAGTTCCACTGTTACCATCTGTGAGCTCATGGGCTTGCGATTTCCAAACAACCTTCCCCATCAATTGTGTTCACCCGCCCCATGTGTCAAACTCCACCCCTGTATGCATCTTGTTTGTCTTGTCTGTTTACCTCCCCACCTACCTCCCCAAATATATCTACATCCTCTGCCTCACATTCCACTCTCACCTGAAAAAAAAAAAAAAAGGGCAATCTGTTCCCACAAAAAAATTACGCCCCATACATAGCTGACCAATTCGCACACATGTCCGCTGGACATGTAAGCTGATAATTCTAATTGGAAGTACAACATATTTTGTTGTCCTCACCCCTCTCTCAGGGGTGGAAGGTTTCAAATTTCATACCAAATTTCATACATATGCGCAGCTGTTGCTGGTAAAGAAATGGGCAGCTATTGACCTTCCTTACACCCATCCTGCACATCCCGAGCTGGTTTCCATACTGTCTTTACCTCTTTCTGCCCCATTTATCACCACTTTCCTATCCCCACATTTTCTTTTCTTTAAAATAAATTAGTGCGGGGGTTAGCGAGAGTAAGCACTTTTAAGCAGTAGTTAGCGGGGGTGTGCGGGTGTGAGCTTGTGTGTGCTTAGCTAAGCATTGCTAAGCATCACGCAAGCCTACGCAAACCCGCTTACAACTGCTTAAAAGTGCCTTAGTCACTCTGTATGACAAGGCCCTTGTACTGCTCAGCAGCAAAATAAAATACCCTTGTCAGCCTCGAACCTGGGACCTTGGACTCACCAGTCTGCATGAAGTACCACTACACCACAGCAGATATACAATAACTTAGTGCTGAAAGCAATATATCACGCATTACCATGAGTGAATGTAAAGGGAAAATAGGAATGGCATGACACAAATCTTGTTCTGTGGACCTTAACCAGCAGGTGTTGCAGAATTGCATGACATGACTGTGAAAAGAGAATCAGCCATGCTAGTAGGGAATAAGGTTACAGTAGCACCTTACAAACCCCACACAGTATCAGAGCAGGATAAACACTGGCATATTTGTATAGGTCACAGGCCAGACCTCCCAACAGTGACTGCTCTACAGTGATGACCCTGATTTGTAAACAAATGTTAGCTGTGCCCCTCTGACTTCCTGCGAAATGTACTAACAGTAGGCAGAAAGGTGTTGAATCTCACTTAATGACAAATGTCAATAAGTGAGAGTAGACACCGCTTGCACGTCAGAAAAGGTGTAGTAATACATATGCTCTGAATCCCCCAAAGTCTGAACTGCAAAATGTCTGAACTATATCACAGGTGTATCCCAGTTATATGCACCTTTCCCTGAGGCTGTTCAAATATATACATGAGAGTATCTGAGGCCTGGAAGAGTCAGAAACACACAGGCATATCAGCTTGTCTGCTGTTACACACTCTGCAAATAGCTGTAGAATGAATCCCACAAGCCTGCCCTTATGTAGAAGTACAACACAGAAATATCAAAGGATTTAGCCATGTACTGCTAGCAACCACCTGTGACAATGTCATTGTTCAGGTGCTGAAAAGACTGCTGTGGTGCACAGTCAAAGAATACTAGGCTGACCTCTGTCTTCCATCTGGATATGTCCACAAGTGGGAGCTACTCAGACAGACTACAAGCCTTCATAGACTTACAGGTACACAGCAACTCTGTATGTTCAGTAAGATAAACATCACACGATAATAAATAATGCACTCTGCAGTTCTGCACCCCTACTCAAAGGTACTATATACCCGTGTAGTCAGGCACAACCAAGGGTGTAGGTAGGCATACACAGTACAGAAATATGTCCAGTTGTCCCGAGCAGACTGTGCTAATGTCAACACAAACAAACCACAAACTGTTCAGAAGTGAGTAATGTACTAATGACAGTATAGCAGTTCACAAACAGTGCATGTGCCTGATGTTCATAATTGGTAGTACAACATACTTAGTTGTCCTCACCCCTCTCTCAGGGGTGGAAGGTTTCAAATATCCCACCTAATGTATTGCATATGCACAGCTGTTGCTGGTAAAGAAATGGGCAGCTATGGACCTTCTCCACACCCACCGTGTACATCCCAAGATGGTTTCCCTACTGTCTTCCCATCTTTGTGCACGCTTTATCACCACATTCCTATCTCCCCATTTACTTTTCTGTCAAAGAAATGAGCACGGGGGTTAGCGGGAGTGAGCACTTGTAAACAGTAGTAAGCATGTTTGCACCAGTGTGTGCATGTGTGTGCTTAGCTTAGCATTGCTAAGATATGATAAGCTACTCCAAGCTTAGCTTAGTATTGCTAACATAAAATAAGCTGAGCTAAGCTGAGCTTAGCATTGCTAAGCGTCACGCAAACCCGCGCAAACCCACTTACAACTGCTTAAAAGTGCCTTAGTCACTCTGTATGACAAGGCCCTTGTACTGCTCAGCAGCAAAATAAAATACCCTTGTCAGTCTCAAGCCCCACACCTTGGACTCACCAGTCTGCATGATGTACCACTAAGCCACAGCAGATATACAATAACTTAGTGCTGAAAGAAATATAACATGCATTACAAGGAGTGAATGTAAAGGGAAAATAGGAAAGCCATAGGAATACATTGCAATAAAGAAATATTACATGCATTATGAGGAGTGAATGTAAAGGGAAAATAGGAAAGCCATAGGAATACATTGCAATAAAGACATATAACATGCATTACAAGGAGTGAATGTAAATGGAAAATAGGAAAGCCAGAGGAATACATTGCAATAAAGAAATATAACATGCATTACAAGGAGTGAATGTAAAGGGAAAATAGGAAAGCCATAGGAATACATTGCAAAAAAAATATAACATGCATTACAAGGAGTGAATGTAAAGGGAAAATAGGAAAGCCGTAGGAATACATTGCAATAAAGACATATAACATGCATTACAAGGAGTGAATGTAAAGGGAAAATAGGAAAGCCATAGGAATACATTGCAATAAAAAAATATAACATGCATTACAAGGAGTGAATGTAAAGGAAAAATAGGAAAGCCATAGGAATACATTGCAATAAAGAAATATAACATGCATTACAAGGAGTGAATGTAAAGGAAAAATAGGAAAGCCAGAGGAATACATTGCAATAACTACTGTTGTATGCCAGTTAATTCCCTAATTCCAAAAGAAAGTACACACTCCCATGTATCCAGTGTTAGCATTAGGAGGTGTGAGTAAACTTACACACTGAGAAGAGTTTACTGGAAGAAGCAACAATCAGGTTTCAGTACAACATGCATTTCACTGGCTACAACCCAGCTTCAGATATGAGACATATGCCAACCTTCTGACTGACACAACAGTGTCCACAGCAAACAAACATGGTCCACACCTTGCAAAACTGAAAGGCCTACGCCTACCTAACCTATCATTTTATAGCAGTGTCCTGAAATTACAGTGAGAACTGCAATTACCACACAGCAGGCTGCATGCAATTACTGAATGGTGGGCACCAATTGGTGCAGAGGCCTCACATGCACATGTGCAGATACCTACAAAAGCAGCCTGTACTTGCTGTCCACACATGCAATAATATCATTGCAGCAACTGGAGAGAGAGAGAGGGAGACAGACGGACAGACAGACAGAGACAGACAGACAGACAAACAAACAGAGGCAGTTGGAGACACCAAACAAAAAAAAAAAAAAAAAAAAAAAAAAAAACACGTCAACAGGTACAACAGACAGAGGTGAGAAATACAAAGGTAAGGTATGTAACAGAGATGTATTTGCTGGCATCCGAATAATGTGTCTGAAGGGTACCCTACATACTGTGAACCCTCCATATGTGGTAGCAGTCCGTATCTATATGTATATGCAGATGTGTATAGGGCAAGGGACATACTGCAACTGTTAGTGAAGGCTGGACATATATATGTAGTTGAAGGTTGCTATGTGCACATATCTATGTAGGTTGTAGTGTGTGGCATTGAAAACAGCAAGCAGTGCAGTTATATGTCATGTGGTGGTTAAATGCTGTGGGACTGAGCTACAGCCAGTGAGGTCTGCTACAGCTATATGGCCTGAGGACAGCGAAATGCATTCTGCACAACACTGTGCAATATTAGTACATAATTGTGTGTCTCCCAACCATTTCATAATTGATATTCCCACCATGAAAGGTGGGCAGTATATGTGCCTGTATGTGCATGTATATGTACAGCAATGGATGTTTACAAGTATGTGTATGTATATATCTATATATATATATATATATATATATATATATATATATATATATATATATATATATCCATATAAACATATATAGATGTATGGATATGTAGATATATAGGTATATACATATATAGATATATATAGATATATAGCTATATACATATATAGATATATACAGAGATATATAGATATATACAGATATATATGGATATATATGGATGTATATATAGATATGTATATATATATATATATAGATAGATAGATAGATAGATATAGATAGATATATATAGATATATATATATATAGTGAGAGAGGGAGATATGGGGTCAGACGTATTGCAACAGGTGCCTGGTGACCAAGGCATGGACTGAATACCAGTGTTGATACTGCAGTGCCATACCCCATTCCAAAACACTTTACCCATTAACTACCAGATAGGTAGTTGCCTGCCTAACACTGACGGTGTCAGAAGGGAACATGGGACACAGGTGGACAGTAGCCTCCCCTTTGATATTCACAGTGCCACACTAGTCTTGTAATCTGTCTACATGGTATGTGTCATCACAAACGTTGTGTCATGTATGGAAATATAGGTCATTGTTCCCCTGTACTCATCACAATGCCTCATGTGGTATGTACCTCACATGACAACTACAGCAAGTGGAAAGGCCACAGACATACCTCACAAAGAGTAATACTGCCCTCAAACACATACCCTATGCAGACTGACTCACATAACCACAGCTACAGTGCATTGCATACCGGCCACCCAGAGATTACCTCTGCTGAACATACAGAGGTATGTCACACCCATAGCAGTCAGACAACCACCATGTCAACACCTCACAATCCCACTGGGCTACACAGCCTAGGTCCCTAATCCCCACCACCTCACTATACAGCACATGCTGGAGGGATAGGCTCCTATTGACAAATATGCCATACTCTGGAGTAAACCACCCAGCATAACAATGTTCCTCAGTAGCAGATGTCATACATACCACTGATGATTGTCTGGGGAATAGGTAATATGCCCTGGGAATCACCTCTGTGTATCCGGTTGACAGGAGTAAGTTAAATCAAATTACATGTGTGTCAAAGACCAGGGTAGCATATGGTTAGGCTGCTGTAGGCCCTAGGGCCAATAACGTATTACCTACCTATGACATAATGCACATACACAAATGTACTCAGTGCAATACCTGCTATGTGAGGTGGAATGAGTGTGACAGTGAATGTGTGCAAGGTCTGTAACAGTGTGATAGCTTAGTGTGAGGTTGTTTCTGTCATGGTCGTTTGTGTCCTAGGTGTGAGGCCAGAGAAAGATGTGTCAGTTATTGAGATGCAGACATAGTAGGATGGCATATGTTGTGATGTAGTTCCATGTGTACAACTGTGGTGTCCGATCGTAGGCTGAAGCAATACATGTATGCTCAGTAAGTGGTACTGCTGGTGAATCCAGCTGACATTTGAACTGTTGTACTACCTGAAGCTGTAGGCCTAAACAGCACAGTATGGTGTATGTTCACATTCCCTGGTAACACTGTCTTGTGTGTTTCCTGTAGTCTGCACAGATTACATACCTCAGGCATAGGTATCTGTAATTAGGGGCACACAGTACTGTAAGGTACATCGGAAATGCTCATCTGTGTCAGCATACATTTGTGTGTTGTGTGAATGTCTGATGTGTGTGTAATGATGCCTGTACTATGTCCCCAATCACATGTGTGTTGCAGGGTTTGCGTGTGTACCTAGCAACATGTATACTCTGTTACAGCAGTATGCCAGCTATATTAACAACTGTGCACATATATTAGGTAAGGGTATGGCATCAACGACTAGGGTGGGTTACTGGTAATAGTGTAACTGTACTTCACATTCATTGCAATGGATGACATATTTCTTCATGCATTAGCTTGATATGTACCCCCGTGGCGAGGCTGTGCATTGGATCCCAAACAGTGTGCCAAGTACTGGTGTATACTGGTTTGTTATATGGAGTGTGGCAGGCACTGTCAGCCAGTTGTGGGTTGAGCACTGATATGTGGTATTGAATGTGTGCATCCCCTGACAGACGAACAGATGCTATATATGGCATTTAACTGATATCTGTACTGTATAATGTTAAGTGTGCCACATGACTTGCTCACACATATCATTTACTTGTCTTCCAGGCTTATGGCTCATCAAAGGAATCCCTCCTACACAGCTGCAGGGGAACAGGAAATACACCACAGCCTGGTTCAGCACTATACCCTGTTGTTTTCCAGGGCCAGCCAGCACCAGCATGAGCGTACTGCACTGTGGCAAGATCTTGTTCATCGGGTAAATGACATAGGCATGCATAACTGGACATATGAGCAGGTACACCATCACTGCAGTGATTTAATTAGACATGTCCGGCGGTGTGCGTCTGATATCCATAGACAACAGCTTGCCATAGGTGGTGGGGTGGCCATACATCCCCCCCTCACCAGAGTGGAGGAACTGCTCCTAAGTGTGGTGGCTCCTGGCCTACAGCAGCAACAACATCACACATGTGTCATCATGGAGGCCGGAGCCACCCAGCATGGTGACATGGAGCGTGCAGGTAGCATGCCCTAGCTGTAGACTACTGTTACATGTATTGTTAGATTATGCATATGTGAGATGTGTACTGTGTTTAGCAGTTGTGCTGCTTATTGTGTGCAATACTGATATTTTGAATAGTAGCTGTACACCTATGCCTGTTGTTCTACTGTAGTTTAGCACACTCACAGTAGCAATGCCACAGTTGTGGCCACTGACAAACTGTGTCATATTCTTGTAGGTCCCTCTGGTGTGACAGCAGGGCAGACGATACATACTGGTGAGTGTGTTAACACTGTAAAATTGGTATTGAAATGTGCATGTCATAGGTGAGGTGTAGGCCATGTACACATAACACACCTATGCATAATGCATGCTGTGCATGTTTGCTGTGAGATGTTAAATATCTCAGTAAAGTCAGTAGCTGCCTCAATCACATGCAATGCACAGAGCATCAGACACAAATGTGGCAACACTGTACTGCACATTGGATAGGCATAGTTGACACACATGTACACAACATAACACGTTTGTCACACGCAGTACACGTCAACATGCTACACATAATGTAACCGGACACCTGCTGCCAGGTCACACTTCAGTATCCCACATGTCATCCACACACCACACATAATATACCTGAGGGGTAGGGGCCTAGCATGGGACTCTGCAACACTCTTCAACACATAACACAGTCATGTTAGGCAATGCTCCCTACTGGGCACCTCACACACCCTTGTGCAACATGGCTGTGTAATTGTGAACTTAGCCATGGCACTGCAGTTCAGGTACAGCATGCTAGGCGGTGGTCTAGTACACTTTAGTGGCCTTGAGTGACCACATGATGCATGATGATGATGGCTAATGGTACTACACCCCATACAGTTACAGTGACCACAGTACTACACATAGCTGTCATTGCTTTGCACCTCCATGTTGTGTGTGTGCACACATATGCACCTATACACATTATGCATAGCATGTTGTGTGTGTGTAAACATATGCAACTATACACAATATGTATAGCTGTCACGTTCTGTACAAAATGACACATATTTGTCCTGGAATGCTATTGGGTATATAGGTCACATGACACACATTGAGTATGTGTGATGTTTAATGTTGCAGTCATGTACCATGCAATGTCATGGCTGGCACTGGCATATCTGGAATATGACCCACAATCACCATAACCACTGTACAATGGCCATGTCCAGGATTGGTATTCCATCACGTATACATGCACCACTCATCCCGTGTGTGTACATAGCATGCATGTGCTACACCTGTGTCCACAATTATCTACTACAGACACTGACACTGCAATCAGACATGGAAATCCATGTGACACACAGATAACACATGCAGCCATGGTATGTATACCTGTGAGTGATGGTGCACAGGACATTGCAGAGCTTATAATACTTGCACAGAAATGTTGTGTCCTTGTACACATTGTGTTCCAGGGTGTAGGCAATCACTGAACATGTACACACATGCACCACAGCCATGTACACTGTCATTAACTATGGCTGTCTACACTCACACTGCATGGACTTGATCAACACTTATTCTGCATGCTGACACATGTGACATGACTGTTTGCCTTGTGATACTGTCAGCCACCTTCAACCACTATAGAGTATGTTTTGGATTGCTGTTATGTGTGTGTATCTGCTGTAGTGAGGAGTGTGCATGTGTTCCTGTGTGCATGTGTGCATGTGTTCATGTGTTCCTGTGTTCCTGTGTTCATGTGTGCATGTGTGGATGTGTTCATGTGTGCATGTGTTCATGTGTTCATGTCTGCATGTGTCCATGTGTGCATGTATCCATGTGTGCATGTGTCCATGTGTTCATGTGTTCATGTGTGCATGTGTGCATGTGTGCATGTGCAGACCGTAAAGTGTGTTTCCTGTCTTCCTCTCACAGCTGCTGAGTTAGGGGTTGGTGAAAGCAGCAGGCAACCTGAAGCCACTGCCACAAATAGTGGTGATGATGACACATGTATTTTGGCACAGGAAGATTTGACCGGGTCTATCGTTGGTCCGCCAGTCGACAGTACACAGCGTTCAACCCCATCTATGCGCACACTCATACAGACCACCAATGGCCATAGGCAAGGGACAGCATACAGTTGGCATTGACCAGGAGAGTGTGGTACCCATGGCATTTGCATCCTCTCACAGCAGCCATAGCCGTAGACCCAGAATGGTACCACATAGGTGGAGGTCCAGGGGTTCTCGGGGGAGCACCACTGGTCATATTGCCCCTGGCAGGCGTGCCCTCACAGGTCTTATGATGACCAGTATGTTCCAGGCTGTAATGCAGGCTCAGGCACTTATGGAATGGTACACCAGGCAGGGACTTAGGGCGCAGAGGGCACATTACACCACTATCAATGACAGCATCCGTGAACTTGCCGGTGCCACCCGGACTTACACTGAGGTCATTGATAGACATTTGGGGGAGACATTAGATGCCCTCCACAACATGTTTTCCATGAGCCAGGACCGTGTGGGACAGTTGCGACGTCAACGCGGATGCATGCCAGCAACAGCAACAGCTGGCAGTGGTTGTGGATGGCCCACAGTTCACAGCCGCTCCCGTAGTGGCAGTACCAGCCCCAGCAATGCTGGGGCTGGCCTGTCCATTGACTGTCCCAGTAGACCACGTGCACATGGCTCTGGCCAGTCCCAGCAGGGACATGGGTCCAGTCATCATACCTCTGCCTCTGATGACAGTACCCAGTCAGGGTTGGTACCCGATACTGTCAGTAGCACCCCTGCCAGGCATAGGTACTGTGTACATGGCCGGAGACAGTGATCTGTACAGCCTAGCAGGTACAGTCTGTGGCTGTCCCACAAACTACTGTATATAGCAGCCACATGGTGGAGCTGTGTGCATGCAGACACACACACACATTAACCAAACAACTAGGGCTCACACATGCACACACACATTACATCAACATTGGCCCATGCTGTACTGTTGTCCCTCACACACACACACACACACACACACACACACACACACACACACACACACACACACACACACACACACACACACACACACACACAGACATGTCGATTGGATGGGTCAATGTCAGGCTCTGGCAAACAACAAAACGCCCTGTGCATATGATGATACCTGTGTCGCCTCCTGTCATCTGCATCATTGATGGAGGGACAGGCTAACATAGTGCTGATGCACAGGGTGACACTATAGCAGTGTAGCAATAATAGCAAGTTGTCAACTAGGAAGTGTAACAACATCCTCGTAGGTATATCTGAGCAGACATTATGCATCAAACTCTGATTGTCAATGTAGCATTATTTACACCACTGTTAGGTCTGAGTATGTATTGTCCACCCATGTGCTACTTGGCTGAAGTGTAATGTGTTGCCAGCATGTGTTAGTGAGTGGACAGTGCGTGTGTGATGTGTGCAGTACAGATTAGCAAGTGTACATCTGTGAACATAGTGGGTACGCACTGTCTGGATGTGTGTGCAGCATACCCTGTCATACACATTGTTAACATCTCATAGTATCTTTCAATGGCCAGTATGCATTCTACTACAGTTATGTACTAACATGGGTAGACATGTGTATGACATGGGTTGACACTATGCTGTGGGTGATACCATTAATATCTGTCAATGATTTGCGATCTGGTAGTATACACAACCTCAACAGCATGACTATAAGCAATCATTGGATGATGTCCTGACAAATGACACACAGTAGTAGGGAACCCAGTAACAATTGGATCCTTCCGGTGCTACACTATAACACTAACCAGTGGTAATGATCACCACCCATTCCTGTGACCACACCTGTTTAGCATATAGCCCCCTTAGGTACATGCAGACACACTAGGGATGTGTCCATCCAAATCTGGAAATGCATGGATTGGCCTACAATGCATTCCCTGGATGGGACGCATATCCTACACAAGGGTATCATACAGACAGATACCTGTTGCCTGATACATGCTGTATAGCAGTAAGCCGACTATGGCATAGTCATCCTCATGTACTATACATACTATCCCGTCAATACCATACAGGTGGTAGCCCTCAACATGTATGTTGGGTACCAATGTGTACATACAGCCTCATGTTATGTCATGTGTCCCTTGGTATTCACATATCCATAGGTATTGTGGAGTCCTAAGGTGTATCACATAAGACATTAGAGGCCTGAATGCATATCCACAAGGCAGTCGTACACCTATAAAGACTGTCCATTCTTGGCAGTCTTTGTTATGTATGACCATGTCTGACATATACCCCAGGCATATACCCTCACTCACACTACTCTTAAGTAACTGTCATGGGTGTGTGTGCCACAGATGACCTTGGCCACAGAACACAACAGTGGATGGCCTTGTCACATACATACATATGTGACCTACGATCTAAGAAGCAGCGGCACAACATGTCAATGGAAACAAATGTATTCATGTAGTATGCAGGCTTCACACCTATGTACTGATCGAGGGGACATGTACACATATATATTTGCCACGCAGATACCTGATGTGTGCAATGCACTTACTGTTGTAATCATACTATGTCATACAATAGTAAAAGCAAAACCCACACCGCATTGACCAGCAGGATTTAAACCCCTACCTAACTATGTTATGATACAAGAAAAACACGCATGAATACAGTGCGCTATTTGCTTTACTCACTGGTTTTCTTTCTCCTGCTGTATTTGTAGGATGGTGACATCATCAGACTTTCCAAAGAGGAATGTACCTCTTTTAGTGAGTTTTCCCAGTCTCCAAAAAGGGGACACTTCTCAAAGGAAACTGCACACATACACACACCTCCACCACACACACACACACTTACTGTTTGCAGGATTCAAACCCCTACCTAACTATGTTATGATACTACAGGAAGACGCATTAACACAGCACGCTCTTTGCTTTATTGGCTATTATTCCTTCTCCTGCTGTATTTTTAGGATGGTGACATCATCAGACTTTCCAAAGAGGAATGTACCTCTTTTAGTGAGTTTTCCCAGTCTCCAAAAAGGGGACACCTCTCAAAGGAAACTGCACACATACCCCCAACACACACACACACACTCACTGTTTGCAGGATTCAAACCCCTATCTAACTATGTTATGCTACTTGAAAGAGACGCATTAACATGGTGCGCTATTTGCTTTATTGGCTGGCTTCTCTTCTCCTGCTGTATTTTTTGGATGGTGACATCATCAGACTTTCCAAAGAGGAATGTACCTCTTTTAGTGAGTTTTCCCAGTCTCCAAAAAGGGGACACCTCTCAAAGGAAACTGCACACATATACACAACCCCCCACACACTCACTGTTTGCAGAATTCAAACCCCTACCTAATTATGTTAAGATACTAGAGAGAGACGCATTAACACGGCACGCTATTTGCTTTATTGTCTGGTTTCCCTTTTCCTGCTGTATTTGTAGGATGGTGACATCATCAGACTGGATATGGTGATGTGTGTACACTTTGGTTTCTGCCATTCCAGGAATGGTCCATGTGGGTCAGCAGGTGTCAACAGCTTGAACAAGACCTCAGAATCCTTACCTTGTGTGATCTATCTGTGGACACATTGACATTCCGTCATATGTCAACACATATTTATGCACAGCTTGTTGGTTTTGTGGATACTACATGTGTCTGGGATGTTGATAAAGGGCTATTCAAAGTCTATGTGACACATGTGTAGATGTGTTCATTGATGTATGTCCTGGGTGGCTGCCTTGCAAACAGTCTAGCATGTTTGGGAACCATGATCCGCACATGAACATACCACAGTTGGTAGGGTTGTGTGCATGTCAGCTTCCAATAGCTCTGTTTATGACTGCAACCATGATGGACTTCATGACCTTGCAGATCAGACTTCATAGGTGTACTGGACTTGACTTCCCATGGTGTGTTGTGCACCAACACTTGTGGGGAGTGCCATATGTAGCCGTGACACATTCAACGGTTCCACATCCTGTGTAGGGGGTGAGGCTCAGCTGACTGTTCAGGTGCATGATCTGTTTGTTCTGTAGTTTCTGCATGACACATATTGGGAATCAATGTATTCCACTTGCTGCCATGCTTTTGGCAGTGGGGGGTAGCTGCTCACCCATTCTACATGTGATATCTCCTGGTATGATGATATGGACTATTGTCAGTGGGAGGTGTGTATGTACATATGGGCCTGTCTGTCATGATGTCGGCTTTGTCACTCAGGTACAGTTGGCCCTAACTCAGGACATATATGGGTGTATATTGCTATTTATGACATAGGTGAAGGAGGTGTCATGATTCAGTCTGGACTCCTTCTCAGCTACTCTTTACAAAACACCAACGAACATGAGCACTAATCCCTGTTATACTCTTTTACATGCTTAACACCCTACTGATCCTTTGTGATCAGGCTACAGAGTATGTCATGATAATATCCTGGCATGCCCATGGGTCAGTTTCGTGTGTAGTTTCCAGTCCAGCTGGTTGATATTGTGATATTGACACAATGTCACATCTGCCTCATATACACAGACATCCCTCTCCTCCTCCCGATAAACTCAGATATATGTGTGAGATGCACCTATATAGACATACAGGGTGCTGAACTCTTTCGACCCATGACTGGCACAGTCTATCAGGTGATGAAGGTAACCACACACACCACATATCAGTCTCACATATCCTCTAGCAACAGCACTCAATCCACATTGTCACACATAGACATACTCGGATGCTGTAAATGTACTCTACCTAACCAGCAGAGACTTCCAAAGCAGACAAACACACACCTGCTACCCCACTACAGTACCCACATATCATATAGTCCACAATGTCAGTGTGCCACACAGTCACTGCCCTTCAGGCTAAACAACACACCTAATACACTTGTAATAGGCGACACTTATTGTCAGACACACTGACGTACCACTCACCAGCCCTAACAAGGGAATAGTCACTTTGGGCTGTCTGTTGGGTGCCAGGATCTGCTGCATAACACAGGCAGTCAGGTCACTCCAAAGCAAGTACAGGACTGGCACCATCATTGTCCATGCTGGTGTGTATAACCTCAGATGTTACTCCCTGGACCACATGACATGATACATGGAGGAACACTCTGATCATGTAGCCCAGGCCAGTATGACCCTGATCTTGTCTAGCATCTTACACCCACCAATTATGATGTCAAAGTAAACGGGCACACATATCACATTTAACAGTTGCCTAACAAATTTGTTTAATTCATAGGGGATACAGTGTCTGTCAGCCTATGGTGACATGCTCAACATGCCACTTAGCTTCACTATGGACAGCTTGCACCTGTCACCCTTGGACTTTGGAATGCTGGCTAAGGCTCTTGCTACCACCATAGTGCCTTTTTTAAGCAGGGCTCAGAAGACAAACCCACCTCCATAGACATTACAGGTTAAATGACACTAAGGGTAATGCTGCTCAACAACAGTTGTGTTAACCTCATATTGTGGCCACTCAGGACTCTCCTCAGTATGGAGGATAGCGATATCTGTGCACTGACAAATGCCTGGTTCAGGCTCGCTTATGCACACCAGCACTACCAGGTTATGTTTCATACCATGCTGTCTGACAACAAGCCTTGGAACAGACAACACAACTAGGGGGAGTATCCATATATATCACAGATACATACACCTCCGGGTTAGTAGCACTGCACAAAGCATCACAGACCATACATATACAACCACCATTGTGCAATACTGCCTTTCAGTTTGTTGCCTGCTACAGAACACGCTCCCAAACTCAGGAACCAAACTCGGCTTTCGTGGGAACTATGAAGAATATGAAGGTCTCCAAAAACACCATTATATTGTGTGACTTCATATACACACATATTAACTGGGGATACTACTCAAGCCCCGACACCCTCACCCAACAGTCGCTACAATTTGTAGACTCATATGCTATGGCACAACCAGTCAGCACAGCCACAAGGGGAATACATATTGGACCTGATCATCACCAACATGGGGACTCTATGTTCCAGAGCAGCGATATACCCCTTATTGGTAAGGTCAGAACATATATGTATCTCACTGGACATACATATACCCTCCACACACCCATCCTGGGTAATCTTGGTGAACTTCTCATGAGGCAACGTCTCACTTCACCGCAGCAAGGTGGTATCCTTCAGAGACTCTGAGACATTGGCAAATACGGCTCACACTGCTGCATCCTTTACATACACATTCTATGGACACCTAGTGGACTGCACGGATGTGCTATCCCAAATAACAACAGGACTCACTACTCCAATGGCAGGGGACCTGTCTGGTAGACACCAGCCATTAATAAGCTGTACAATGTCAGGAGGAAGCTACTACATGATACAGCACAATCCCAGACTCAGAAGGCATCTGTAATCTGTACTAGCAGACAGCTACAATCACTCATGAACTTTTCTAAGGGCCGCTTCTACCGGACAATTGCAACAGACATGTAGGACTATCACACGGCCTTCCTCAGTTATGTCAGGAACCTGGGTGGACACTCACTGATATGCTTGTGAGTTACTGCATACTGACTAAACCTACCCTGAACCCACTGGCATTGCCTACATCCTGGCAAGCAGGCTCAGTGCAGATGTCTCCCACCCATCCCCCCTAAGGAGCAACTATCCATCCCAACAGAGTATAACCTCCCTGACATCACACAGTAGCAGGTGAGTGCTGCCCTCCCCAAAGCGTACATCACAGTATCAATGTGACCAGACGGTGTCCCAGCCTGCATCTTACACGAGCATCATGACAGACGTAACCCTCACATTACATCACTGTTCAATATCGGAGTTACCACAGGATATGTACCCAAGGAATGGCATACAGCGACAGTGGTCCCGCTCCACAGAGTTGGTGCCACAACGGACCACAGACAATATTGCCCTATAAGCCTAAGTAGCCTGTTCTGCATAGATATGGAGTGTATTGTCATGGGACTCATACACATAGATATCAGAAACCTACGGACACTGTGTCCTACACATTTCAGCGTTGTTGTGGGCAGATCTTGCCTTTTGAACCTGTTTATATTCTTTAAACAGCTATCAGGTCCAGCGACATAGGGACGGCTGTCCACACAGCCTACCTGAACCTTGCAAAACCCTTCAACGCAATAATCCACTGGGCCATTATGCATAGGCTCACCAGTGTCGATATGGACACATATCTCACACGATGGATTGATACCTGGATCAGGGATAGCACACACATGGTCAGACATGCAGGTGCCATGTCTGACTATACACGTGGCATCCCACATGGCTCGGTCCTGGGACCTCTCTTGTTCAGTATATATTTGTCTGACGTACAGGCTACCACAGAGGAAATATGGCTGAACATGTTTGCATTTGACTGTAAACTGGGTGCCATGATCAACTCTCCAGCTGCCACATGCATACTCAAACAGGGTCTCACAGAGATGGATGACTGGTGCCTGAGCCATGGCCTGCAGCTAAATGCCATTAGTTGCATAGTCATCCCCTTTGGGAATAACAACATGCCCACACATTACCACATAGGTAGTACTCCATTAAATACGGTAGGAGTTGTTAGGGGTTTGGGTACATGACATGTTACTGTCGCCTTTGACATTCACATTGCCAAAGTGGTTCGACACACCTTCTATGTAGGCCACCTTATCCCATTTGGTTTCACATCTAGATCGAGTGAGGTCATTGTGCCCCTATACTCATCACATCCATGCTTGGTTACAATGCCACATTTGATGGTACCTTACCCGACACCTGCAGCAACTGTACTGGCCACGGAAGTTCCTCACCAAGCAGATCTAGGGACTCACACAGATGCCCTGTACAGTTCAGATGCAGTAACTCCAGCTCTACTCAGTCGTTTACCACCTACTGAGATATGATGTGTGCCTGTTGTTTACAGATATACACAACCCAGAATTACTGGACATGCTCCACCTCAGGATATCTGACTCCCTTGGAGCTACACAGTCCAGGGACGTATACCTCAGCACAAATGTTAATAGGACATTGTGGAGGGAAAGATTCTTATCCCAGAGGCTCCACTCACTCCAGAATGTAATCCCAGTTTCACATAGGCAGAGCCACCCACTGTCCACCTACAGGATACATCTTGACGACTGTATGGGTGATCGTATGTTTACCTCTGGGATATCTTCTGTGTCCCTGCTAGACAGAGGCACACTAGCCTAAACGTACATGGGTTATCTTGTGTGACCTACTATTCACACACACAGTGTAGTAATCTGACAGGGTTATGAATGCCAAACACACTCTGGCTAGGCTTGTACATGCCCTAGGGCAGATAGCCTAGTATCGACCTCTAAACCTATGCTAATGTTCAAGATGCACAATGTTTATTGCTGATACTGTTTGCAGGTCTTTATCATCTTTGCTTTACCAGTTTCTATGAGCAACTTCGGTATCTGCAGAACATATTTGATTATGACAGGGTTCCACTATATTAAAGATGTGTCTTTTGTCATATGACTGTGTGCACAGGGCAGATTGCTGTATAGTGACAGGTTCCTGGGTTAACACATGCAACTGCCAGATATGCATGGCCCACTGCTGTACTCAGACATGGCCTAAGTGTGTGAGCATGCCCAGTTCTGCCATTCCGTGTTTTGTTGCCTGACATTTGTCTCATTTATTCAAGTGTGTGAGCATGCCCAGTGTGAGCTTTCAGTATATTGCTATCTGAGGTTCACTACATTGGTTGATGTGTGCGAACATGACCGATATTAACATTTATACTGTGTGTGTTGGAAGTCAGGTTCTGTTCTCACTGCAGGACTCACCTTTGTGTCATAACTTGACAAGGATTATGCTGTGCCTGCAGGGTTCCCATGAAATACTTTGCATAGACTTATCAGCATTCCTTCATACAAGGTGACCACTGCAAAACTGTCATGGTTTAGTGGTTCAGTACTTTGGCTATAGTGCACGGTATCCTGGGTTCGAGGCCCATCAGTGCTTTATATTTTCATACTGAGCAGACCAGACTGCTAAAGGGCCCATTAAGCAAATATGAGCATGTTGGCTTTTGTTCAGCAATGCCCTACTAAGACCAGGCTTGTCCGACATTGCTCAATATTCACCAACATTGCTGGACGTTGCCCAATATTACTGAACATTGACCACAGTTGTGCTACTTGGTGTGTGCAATTTTGTTTACATATACTACATGGTGGTTCATAGGTTCATAGGTTGGTACTAGGCTATCAGCTTTAGGGCCTATACAAGCCTAACCATAACAATTCCCTGGCTATTTCTTCCCACATTATTTACTTTCCTGGACCCCTGTCTAGCAGGGCGACTGACGTGATCCCTGGGGTGAATTTCCTTTCTCCCATCCAATCGTCAAGGTTCCTCTTGAAGAGGTCCAAAGAGGCACTCTGCTTGACATGTATGGGCAATCTATTCCAGAGTCTGGGGAGTCTCTGGGTCAGGAACCTATCCCTCCAGCATGTTTTGTTTATTGTGATGACAAGGTTTAGATCCCTGGAGCGTGTAGCTCTGAGGATTGGGATTTCTTATGTAGCATGTCCAACAGCTCTGGGTTTGACATGGCCTTGTATGTTAAGCAGAGATCGCCTCTGAGTAGACGATATGCGACAGAGTATAGCTGGAGTTTTTAAGGGTCAGCGTGGGGCATCTGCTTTAGGCCTGTGATTCTTTTAGTGAGGTATTTCTGAGGCCTTTCCAGTTGTTGCAGATGCCTTGAGAGGTACATACCAAATGGGTTGTATTCTATAATGGGTCTAATGAGGGATGAGTACAGTGGGACAATGACCTCCTTTTTCTGGATGAAAAGCCCTTCGTGATGAGGTGTGCCACATAGAAGGATTTCCTGACTGTTGTGGCGATGTGGTTATCGAAGGTGAGACCACTGTCCACCTGTGTCCCTAAGTCTCTTATCACACATTCTGTGTTTAGTGTACTGCCACCTATATGGTAATTCATGGATACATGTTTTTTCCCAAAGGGGATAACAATACATTTCTTGGCACTGAGCTTGAGCCCATGGCTCTGGCACCAAGCATCTGTTTCTGTAAGGCCCTTTTGTAGAGTATCCACATCTTTTGGGGATTCAATAATGGCTCCCAGTTTGCAGTCATCTGCAAACTTTGTTAGCCAGAGTCCCTTAGTGTTGACCTGTACTTCAGAGAAGTAGATGCCAAACAAGAGCGGCCCCAGGACTGAACCCTGAGGTACTCCACTTGTCACTTGTCTGGAGCTGGATTTGGAGTCAGCTACTTTTACAGTGTGGGTTCTATCAGTAAGCCATTTAGCAACCCATTGGGTGACATAGGGAATAATGCCCAACTTAGTAAGTTTATCTATGATTCCAGAGTGGGGGATGGTGTCAAAGGCCTTGGCAAGGTCT
This sequence comes from Protopterus annectens, assembly GCF_019279795.1. Taxonomy (NCBI): domain Eukaryota; kingdom Metazoa; phylum Chordata; order Ceratodontiformes; family Protopteridae; genus Protopterus; species Protopterus annectens. The sequence goes on from NC_056734.1 coordinate 778,682,281, forward strand.
AGATAGGCTGTGTGGACCACCTTACCCTTGTCCATGGCTCTGGAGACTGATTCAAAGAAGTAAATCAGGTACAGGAGACATGATCGGCCCTTCACAAACCCAAACTGGGTGGGGTCTAGTGTTTGCAGGTTGCCAATGTCTTTGTTTATAAGTTCCATGATAATACGCTCCATGGCCTTGCAGATAAGGCTTGTCAGACTGATGGGACGGTAGTTTCCGGGATCCATGGTGGATCCCCCCTTGTGGATTGGGATAACTGCAGCTCTGCGTCACTCAGTGGGCACGAAACCTGAGGTGAGGCTATGATTAAACATGACACTTAGGTGAGGTGCCAGTTCATATTGTAGTTCATGTAGTACACAGCCCGGGATGTCATCTGGTCCCATGGATGCTGTATTCTTGGCTTTAGAGTGCGTTTGTACCTGTGTGGCCGTTATTACTGGAATTTGGCAATCTTCTGGTATTGAGATGGGCCATTTATGGGGTGAGAGGGGGGTGAAGTTGGCACTAAATCGATCTGCCAGGATATTGGCAATATCCTTCAGATCAGTATATTTAATGCCATTCTGTTTTAGCTCAGAGCAGATCTGAGCATTGCCATTTAGATTCTTGACATAGTTATAGAATGCTTTGTGGTTGTCTTTGGAATCTTTGGCAATTTTATTTTCGTAACTAGCTTTGGAGGATTTTATGAGGCATCTCAGTTTCTTACTGAGGCTAGTAAGGAGTTTTGCATCCTGGGATTTTCCTCTTTTCTGCAAAAGTTTCTTCCTTTTGTTGTAAAGTTTGTTTATGGAAGGGACCACCAGATTGGCTTCCTTTTTTGGATGAGAGCATTTTGGTTCTATTTGGGATGGCACGATTCATGCATAAGTGGATGTGCTCGTACAGTGCCTTAGTGTAGGATTCAGCAGTTGAACTTTCAGTTCCCGTCTGCATGGGTGTCATGAAGTTTGTCACTTCTGACTTGAGTAGCATGAAGTTGGCTTTGGAAGTTTTTATGGTGGTTTCTTTACTGGGGGTGGGGGTGGGATGTGGATGTTAAGGGTGATTAGCTTATGGTCAGACTTGACTAACGAGGGGATGACCATAGGTATGGAGCATTGATTTCCCATGTTGGTAATGACCAGGTCTAGGATATTGGAGCCCTGGTGGGACTATATGGATTAGTTGATCCAGGGCTTGGAATTTATGAATTCCAAGAACCAAAGGTGTTGGGACATGAGTAGTTTTACCAGTTAATGGCAGGGTAGTTAAAATCACCCAGTATTAGGGTGTTTGGTTCTATCTTAATATTTTCCAGTATGTTTAGAAAGGTGTAGTGAGAATCTTGGGGTATGGTGGGGGATCTGTAGCAAGCTACAATTTGGATTGCAGTCTTACCTAGTGTTAGTTGCACTTGGAGAATTTCAGACACATTGTGTTGGCCAACTAGCCTGGTGATGTGAATATCCTTGGTGAATATTGACACTCCTCCACCTTTAGTGTTTTGGTCCTGGTTTGGTGGCCGTAAAGTGTGGTAAGAGTTGTAGCCTGGTATTGCAGGGGTGCTCTCTGGAGCCTTGAACCAGGTCTCAGTTACTGCACAGATATCGATGTTCTCCATTTTTAGGAGTGCCTTGAGAGAGTGCATTTTGAGGTTTAGACTTCTAGCATTGAGTAGCATTACCTTCAGATTTTGTATGCTTGTACCTGTTACGGTGGTGGTTTTGTCCTTTGAAGTTTGCCTAAAAAAGGCACTATAGGGGTGGCAAGAGCCTTAGCCAGTAACCTGAATCCCAGGGGCAACAGGTGCAGACCATCTCTGGCAAAGCATCGTGGTCTGTCAATCATGTCATCCAAGGCAGGTAAATGCTGTTTAGCACTGCTTTATATTGCTTAACATATGGCAATCATGCCTTAGGTGGTGCTGCAGGGCTGCCTATGTCGGATGCACATACTTCACTCCCTGTACATGTTTGAAAGCAGGTAGTGTCAACTTAGGCATCCCTTTTACTATATGTGCGAGTCGGAGAGAGGTATAATTTCCAGAGTTCCTACTGAGCCAGTGTATGTGCTATACGTTGCCTCTTTGCCAAGGCCAAAGCATACTGGGCATACCTCCTTCTGTCTACTGGGGCAGGCTCAAATTATTCCTCCTCCAAGTCACGCTCTGACTGTGATGGCCTTGGCAATGGTTGGGGGCTGTTTGGCCGAGGCCTATGATGGTCCTGCTGCAGCTGTTTTCACAGGATCATATTATGTAGCATAGCACATACCATGACAATTTGGGTACATGTAGTTGGTGAGTACTGCAAAGCTCCACCAGATCTGTCCAGGCACCGGAACCATGACTTGAGCAGCCCAAAAATATGCTCTATTACATTACATGTTTGTGCGTGTGCCTCATTATGGCATTCCTGTTCAGGTGTGTGTGCGTTTCTGATGGGTGTCATCAGCCACGGGTCCAGTACATAGCCAGCATCCCCCACTAAGTGACCATGTGGGATGTCCCCATTGGCAAATGTCTGGTACAGCTGCATCAGATACCAGATATGGGAATCATGGTAGCTTCCAGGGCAGCCTGCACACACATTCAGTATTATGCCCTGTGCATCACACACGACCTGGCAGCTGATGGAGGGGAAGCCCTTGCGGTTGAAGTAGACCCTACCCTACTCACCGGCTGGTGCTTTGCTGCATATGTGCGTGCAGTCTATTGCACCCACTACCTCAGGGTATTCCGCTATTTGCTGGAAGAGACGCATATTGCTGGCCAATATCTCATGGGAATTGGGGAAATATACATGCTCACCGACATGTGCTGACATGGCATCCAGGAACTGGTGTAGTACCCTGGATGCTGATGCCTGTAATATCCCCATCATATCACCAGTTGGTCTCTGGAAGGTACCTGTTGCTAATATTCTTAGGCCAACACATACCTTGGTTTCCACTGGGATGGGTTCCCCTCTGTTGGTTCTGTGTGTGAGGCGTGGCCTGCACAGCTCAAAAATTTGCTGCAGGAGGTCTCTGTCCACTCTATAGCGCTCCACTATCTCTGGCTCATGTAGCCCCTGGTAGGTTACCCTGGGCCTGTACACTCTTCTCCGTCTCCTCACTCTGGATTGTCCAGCAGCATTTCCATTGTCACCACCCTCAGCATGTTGCATATGTCGCCTTATAACAGCAATGGCAGCCCCTAACATTTCTTTGTCTCAGTAAAGCTTTTTCAGTTTTCACTTCTATTAGCTTACTGCAGTGTCTGTTGTGAGAAACATACTGGACTGTTGTTTGCAGAGTTGTAAGTGCTAGGCTGGGCTGGGCTAGTGTACTGCCTGTGTAATTGCCTGATTCTGATTGTTTTCTGCTGCTAGCTCTGCTAGTACACCCTGGTAGCTTCCTACTATTTGTTGTGCTTCCTTTTTCCTTTCTGTTTCCTCAGGGGGGGAGTGCCGCGCACACAAGCGCAAACACATGCACAGCAGCTAACACACATGCACACATGCTTACATGGACTAAAACTTGCTTATTCAGGTTAAAACGCGTGCACACCAGCGCAAACGTGCTTACAACTTTTTAAACAGCCTTATACATGCTTACTCTGCTTAAACGCACGCACTCATGCTTACACATGTGCACTCTGTCTTACTCGGGTTTACACGCACGCACATGTGCGCATACCCATTCAGCAAGAAACTTTGGTGTTATCCACGGCATACACCTTCCATTTCTTGGCTTTCCCTAGCCTACCTGTTGACACACCTCCTTCCATGATGTATAAATGACAGCTGACACATGCCACTCTGCTCCAATGAGCTTCACTTCTTTCATACATACCCTCCTCGTGATGTCACCTATCTTCTACTCTGTTACTCCCCATATCCTACTCCTACACTCCACTGACTGTGCTCATTTACTATGTAAACTTGCGATTCACTATCCTAACACTCATTTACATAGGATTGCCTACTAATGCTTGGTTACATCTCTTAGACTGAGCTTCCCCCCTTAGCAGCCTCTACTTGGTGGCCATGTTGTCTTCAGCCTGCCATTCCCTTGCATTGTACAGTAGCAATTTCAATAAAATCCACATTTGTGGGTTTTAATTTTTAGTATTCTGGGTTTTAGAGCGCAGCCCGTTTGCGCGGTGCTGCGCTATGATTAAACATCGGAAATTGGCAAAAAAAATATTTTTATTTTCATATTGCATCAGGAAACATTTCTAATGGCCGTATATTTGGCCATTGGCATGCTTCCTGCACTGGATGCAACCTTTATTTGGAGCTGTCACGGCTCCGTTTTGCTATTTGCAGAACGGTACTCAGTTGTCAACTGAGTACATTTCTGCAAATAACACTGCTCTTACTCGGACAGGTTCAGGTTTCCTGAATCGCAAATCTACCTCATTTGCATGCCTTTCGCCTGCAATTGAGGTAATTTGCATATCCCAGCCCTGTCTGTGTAAGAGCCATTTTAGGAGCTCTCTTACATGCCCCTACAGGCTGTTCCTGGATCGCTCGTCAACATGATAGCTGCATGGAGTCTTACTCTACTCTAAGACTCCGTGCAAGCCTTCGTGAATCCGGCCCAATATTTTTATGAAAAGTTTAATGCATTTACATGTTCATTCTGAAAGTCTATAATTTACATAATCCTATAGTGCCACTCTTCACAGATTACTGCTAAGAAAATGTGAAGCCCTGAATAATGAACACTGGCATTTATTTAACTAATTAATTAATTAATTAATTAATTAATTAATTAATTATTTTTTTATTTTTACCAGGGGAAGTCCAGTTTGGCAGTAGAACTATCTTCAGTGGAAAAGTAGGGAGAAAAATATCCAATCTCCAAAAACATTGAAGATACTAAGAAGTACAACAGTGAACAATTCAGTAGCAAGACAATTACATTTAAGAAAACAAAGAAGAAAACTCTAGTATTCCTATTTTTTATATTGCAGGCAAATGTTTCTAAATGGAAACAATCAATAACAAGAAATTATTATACATATATATATATATATATATATATATATATATATATATATATGGGTCTACCTGACATGGTCGACAGCTCATATGATCGACAGCTCATTTGGTCGACAGTTCATTTGATCTACAAGTATGTGCCCCCCACCCCCCCTAACTATATATATCAACTCCAGGGTTGCACAACATTGGGGAGGGGGGCAAATCTGCTTGTCGACCAAATGAACTGTTGACCAAATGAGTGTCGATCTTATGAGCTGTCGACCATGTCAGGTAGACCCATATATATATATATATATATATATATATATATACACATATATATATATATATATATATATATATATATATATATATATATATATATATATATATATATATATATATATATATACATAATATATATTTATATATATATATATATATATATATATATATATATATATATATATATATATATATATATATGTGTCTACTTGAAAACACCGACATGCCAAAACACTGACGACGAGACCGGAAGATTGACAACTGAGATGACCGACAGTTTAAAAGCACGAAACTTTACATGCCCAACAAACCACAATCCTGACAATCAACTAAACAAAAGAAATAGCTTTTCCGAAAAACACACACACAACACAAGCACACCAAAACCCTTACAAACCTACACTAAACCTTACATACACAACTATCTATGCACTAACCTTAACCCAAACCCTAACCCTAAGGTCCGTCACTATCGCACACTCACCTAACCCGCACCCTAACCCTAACTCACTTAACCCGCCCCTATCCCTGAAGTCTGTCACTATCGCACACTTACAACATGTCTGTGTTCTCAGCGTTGGGCTTTTAAACTGTCGGTCAACTAAGTTGTCGATCTTCTGGTCTCGGTGTTCTTGTCATCGGTGATTTGGCGTGTCAGTGTTATCAAGTAGAACTAAATATATATATATATATATATATATATATATATATATATATATATGTGTGTGTGTGTGTGTGTGTATAGTAGAAATATACATAGCTTATGATGCAGTGTATGTTAGTAATGTCAGGATACAACAGAGAATTTTTGTATATGTTCAGTTTGTTTGGATAAGTTGCTACATGCTGTGCCATCTATGAGGATTATAGAGGTGGCAGACTGATATTAGCTTCATGTAAAGATGACAGAGGAGATTAGTCAAAGGGCTCGGGATAGAGTAATGATATTATTGTAGTGGAGGGCAGTTATCCTGGAGATGCACAGGTAGAAATCCAATATTTTTAATATAGTAATCTTTAAGGTGGGAATCTCCTTGTACAGGCTTGTTGTTTCTGGAACTGTTTGTAGTGGTTTGTTATTCTGAGCATGTTTTCCAGGCCATCTTGTATTGGAACAGGGTTATCTGCACCTTTGTGAGAGAGTTGTGCTGATTGGGACCTGTCTGGTAAAGGGAGGCTATTCTAGAGCTTGGAATAAACATCCTCATTGCTCCTTTTGAATATTTTTAAAATCTTTTTCAAGCTCTTAGCTTCTGGTATTTAAGCTCTGCATTTTAGCAGGTTTCTGCTTGTTTGTACCAAGCTGAACTGAAGTGGGCTACCGGCCTCAACTCAGAGCTGAGATACCAGATGACTAGAAGCTTCTGAGCTTCCAAAAAACATAAGTTGCCTGTTTTTTTTTTTTTTTTTTTTTTTGCTTATTTATACTAATTACTATACTTTTTTGTTGCCTGCTGCCAACTTTTATACTGTATTTATTTATTGTGTTCTAAAGTACACTGTTGTACTGCAATTGTCTGCTTTACTGTGCCTGTTAAATCAAATTTTATTGCTGTTTTCACTGTTTATAAATCTTTTTTTTGTTAGTTTCACTGTTGTTAAATATTTACTCATATTTTTCACTGTTTTAAGCTATCTGTTCCGCTTCTCCTGATTTTCTCACCATTATTTTTTAGTGCCTCGTTGCTATTTTCCTGTTGTTTTAAACATTCTCTAGTGTTTTCTTGCTGAAACTAGTGTAGCTAATAGCTGTAGCATAGTGCAGATATGGGCTCACTGCTTCTGGAACTTTTTGTAGTGGTTTGTTTGTTCTGAACACATTTTACAGGCCATCCTGTATGGAAAGGGCCTACCTGCACCTTTCTGAGAGAATTGTGCTGATTGGGACCTGTCTGGTAAAGGGAGGCCGATCTAGTGCTTGGAATAAGCATCCTCATTGGTTCTTTTGAATCCTTTTAAAGTTATTTTCAAGTTCTTAGCTTCTAGTTTTAGGCTTTGCATTTGAGCAGGTTTCTGTTTGTTTGCCCATCATGCAGCACTGTGCACTGCCATGCAGTTGTGCTCCAAAGCAGACAGTTAAACTCAACAAATTTCCCTAACACCCAGGCAGAGGACCTCAGTGGTTGAATCTGAAGAGCCACCCCTAGTGACAACAGTCTTCAACCTAGCATTATGGACAGTTGGACTATCCTTCAAACATTTTTGACTTGGGTCTCTTGAGGAAGTGTAGCGATTGCCTCATGTACACAGACAACCCTCTACTGATAACAAACTCTAGTACAGGTTGTGTGAGATGTATTTACAGCAAGAATCTAGAATCCATGCTCTTTCTCACTAAAAACAGTAACATGAAGAAGTCTTCAACTCCCCCACCACTACATATGTTCATAGTACCACTACTCATACACACGCCTCTGCTTATACTTTTAGTATGCATCAAACACACAAATCCACATACAAATAGGCTCTCTTGAAAAACTTATGAAACACCAGAGACCTCCAAAACACAAGACTGTTGCAACTAACACAGTCCCTAGAGCACCCATGACAAATAGCAGCACCAGTGTTTTACCCACCAAGTCAGTAAGGCGTAACACTCAAAAACCCACATTTTCTTGTTATTGGAGACTCAGTAGTGAGACACATGGATGTTCCACTCACCAGGTTGAACAAGGACAAATTCATGGTCAGCGGCCTCTCTGGTACCAGGGTTTGTCAGATCACACAAGTACTAATGTCTCTCAGCAAGAAGTACCATTATGACTCTGTCATAGTTCATGTTGCTGTGAATGACCCGAGACTTACCTCACTGGAATATATGAAGAGAGACATGGTTGAGCTCACTGAGTATGTGTCCCAGGCAGGTTTGTCCTTAGCCTTGAGCAGCATACTACCCTCACCTAGAATGATGCTACAGTATAAACAAAAAAATGATTGATTTCAATAATTGGCTCAGTTTTTGGTGTCATTAAAGGGGATCCAGTTCTTGTCAGCCTGGGAAGTCATGCTTGACAAACCTCACTGCTTGCCAGAGACAATTTGCATCTGGCACCTCTAGGCTTTTGGCTACTGGCAAAGGCTCTTGCCATCCCATACTGCCTTTTTAGGCAAGGTCTCGACAACAACATTACCGACATGAAATTAACAAATCAGATCAAAATAAGGATGATGCCGCTAAATGCTAGGAACTTAAACCAAAAACTGCACTCCCTGGAAGCACTTCTGTCACTAGAAGATGTAGATGTCTGTGTAATCACAGAAACCTGGTTCAAAGCCTTTGAGAGTAACCCAGCCTTGTAAGGCTACAATGCCTTCCACATCTTTAGACTGCAAAATGAACACATGAAAACCAGAGGTGATGCTTCAATCTATATTAGAGATAAATTCACCTCCCATCTATTTAGACTGGACAACTCCATGGGGTTACTCCAGGTCCAGGTTACAGTGTGTAAGAGCCACATTCAAGTCATAGCCAGTTATAGATCCCCCTCCATGACTCACGATGCCCACAAAGCCTACTTGAAAAAACTGGAGACAATACAAATTTTACCGGACACAGTGCTTATTGGGGATTTCACTTTATCCCACCGTCAACTAAAAAACCTATGCTAGCCCTAACTCGCTAACACAAAAGTTCCTTGACTTTGTTAATTCAATGCCCTGGAACAAATTGTCCATACCCTGACAAGGGGAACAATCATTCTGGATCTGGTCCTCACCAACATATCAGACAGATGCACTGCTGCAACTGTCGGACTCTCATTAGTTAAAACTGACCATAAATCAGTCATCTTTGAGTTGGCACTAACACAATAACTCACAAAGGGTGAAATCAGATTAACAAACTTCACCAAGACAAACTGTACCCACCCAGGTGAAGATATAAATGCAATCCAAGCCCCAACCCAAGCTGGAAGTGGTAACTATGTCAAAGCTTATACTAAAGGCCTGTGCAATCACTTGCGTAAGTGTATAAACTCGGCCATACCAGAAAGAATCAGAGCCAGAGCCTCAAGTGAAAACAAACTGCCATGGTGGGCATCCAGCAACAACAAACTTTACAATAAATGCAAAAAGATGGTGTTCAAGAAAACAAAGGCAAGGGTCCAGCAATGGAAAAGTACCCTCCTCAGCCTCAACAGGCAAATAAGACAACTTGCCAAATCTTCAGATAACCATAAGGCCTTTTACAGCTATGTATGTAACCTAAAGGGTAGGACCCAGGCATGTGCAGAAATGGTGCTCAACAGTATCGCATACACTGACCTCACAGAGATAGCAAATGTGCTAGTGGATAGGTTTGATGAAAATTTCACTGTCTTATCCCCTCCTAACTTACAACAAACCCCCCCCCTCAGCCTACATATCTGAGGAACAGGTCATCAAAGCCTTGTCCAAGGCTAAAAACACAGTCTCTATGGAATGAGATGACATCCCAGGCTGTCTTCTAAACAGGCTAAAACATGAACTAGCATCGCCACTAAGTACCCTTTTCAATCATAGCCTAACCACAGGCTTTGTTTCTGTAAAATGCAGAACAGCAACAGGTATTTCCCCTCCACAAAGGTGGCCTAGCAACAGACCTGGGGAATCACAGACCCATAAGCCTGACCAGCCTCATCTGTAAAGCCATGCAGCATGTCATTATGGACCTCATAAATAAAGACAAAAGTGATCTCCAAACCCTGGATCCTACCCAATTCGGCTTCGTGAAGGGCAGGTCCTGCCTGTTAAATCTGGTGGATTTCTTTGAAAATGTGACCAAGGCCATTGACAAGGTCAAATCTGTGCACACAGCATACCTTGACCTGGCAAGGGCTTTTGACACAATCCCACATTCAGGCATTACTGATAAACTTAGCAAACTGAATGTAAACCCTTTCGTTGTAAGATGGGTTGTCAACTGGCTCACAAACCGGACACACACTATCAAAGTGGGTGACTCCACATCAACCAGCAGACCTGTTACCAGTGGGGTGCCACAAGGGTCAGTGCTGGGCCCCCTACTGTTCAGTATATACTTCTCAGAAATTCAGGTCAAAACTAAGGGGTTGTGGCTGACCAAGTTTGCAGATGACTGCAAACTAGGTGCAATCATTGAATCCCCAAATGATGTCAATATACTCCAGGAGGGTCTCATGCAGATGAACAACTGGTGTATTAGTCATGTTCTCAAAATGAATGCAAGAAAACACATCATTCCCTTCAGCACAAACAATGTCCCCTCACACTATCAAATTAACAGCAATATCCTAAGTACCCATGAAGTGGTAAGGCACCTGGGTTCACATGTTGAGTGCAACCTTAACTTCGACTGCCAGGTGTCTACTGTAGTAAGGAAAGCTTTCTACACAGAACACTTGATTAGTAAAGGCATTGCCTTGAGAACAAAAGAAGTTATAACCCTCTATACTCGGCAGTTAGCTGGCCCATAATTGAGTATAACACCCTGTTTGGCATGTAACGTACTAAGCAACAGCAATTAGAGAGAACTCAGAGGTTTCTAACAAAGAAGATCAAGGGGCTCCAGCACAGACAGACTAAAGATCCTATCACAATACTCCTTATCATATAGACTTTTTAGGGGAGACTTAAGCTTGGCCTACAGAGCAATCCAAGACCCAAACCTAATGAAATTGCTGCATATCTATAATCAATTGGGTCTAGGGCTACCTATTTCAGGGACCTAAATATGGTCTGCGACTTAAATAAGACATGCTGGAGGGACCGATTTATCTCCCAGCTACTGCTGTATCTTTGGAACAGACTACCAATTCATGTGAAACAGAGCATCTCTATGATACTGTTCACTGTTACTACACTCTGTTTTATATAGACTTCCTTAGGGGAGACTTATGCCTGGCCAACAGAGCAATCCAAGACCCAAACCTAATGAACTCGTTGCATATCCATCAATCAAATGGGACTAGGGATACCCATTCCAGGAACCTAAATATGGCCTGCAACTTAAATAAGACATGGTGGAGGGACAGATTCATCTTGCTGCATCTTTGGAGTGGGCTACCAATTCATGTGAAACAGAGCACCTCTATGACACTGTTCAAGAGGAACCTGGATGAGTGGATGGGACACTGTAAATTCTTACTGGGGATAGAGCCCGCAACCCTCCTGAACATGGGCAGTCATCAGAAAATGCAATCTTGGGTATTGACTAGCATTTCTATGGTATTACATTTGGATGAAATGGCTAGGCTTATAACAACTTCTGGGTCGATAGCCTAGTAACCTCCTATGATGCTATGAACATTGTTCTTCCTTTGTTTTTTACATTTGTTTGTAGGTTTATGAATAGATTGAAGCTTAAAGCAGAGTAGGTAATAGGATGTCTTTGTTATAGTTTTATTTTGTTGCATCAGTTAGGCAGGATTTATTTTTGCATAGAAGACCAAGCTTTTGCTGGGTTTTCTTTAGTACATTTTGAAAATGGATGTCATACTTAATTTTGTTATCGATTATGACTCTTAGAAATTTGGAATGAGGGTCTTGTTCTATTTTAGTTTTGTCAGAGGACGTAATGCTAAAAGAGTTTTTTTTTGTTGGATAGAGTTTTTGGAATGAAAAGTAGTAATTTTTTTTTTTTTTGGGGGGGGGGGGGTTAGAAAGAGCTGTGAATTTTCCAACCAGGAAGTGAAGTATTCTTGTGTTAATTCTTGTAATTTTTGGAGGTTTGGGACAGTGCAGATGAGCACAGAGTCATCTGCCAATTGTATTAGAATATTAGTGTGGCACATTAAGCGGCATTGTATAGGTCATTAATAAATATGTTAAATAGAATTGGTCCTAATATGGATCTTTGAGGTACATCAACTGCAATGGGCTAGATGGAGCAGTATTCTTGTTGCCATTTGACTGTCTTGGATCTGTATCATAATTGTTAAACCAGGAGAAAGCTGGGGGGCAAGATTTGACAATTTTTCTAATAGTTTGTGATGTGAAACAGTATGAAATGCTTTTGACAGATGAAGGAAGACAGAACACACTAGGTTGCCTGCATTTCAGTTTATATTGATGGTGTCATGAGCTGGAGTAGTTTGGTGGTGGTACTGTGATTAGGATGAAAATCATGTTGAGTGGAGGTGAAGAGGTTGCTAGAAGCAAGATATTGGAGAAGTTGTAAATGAATACATTTTTCTAAGATTTTTGATAGAGGAGAGGATAGCTATTGGTCTAAAGTTGGAATAGTCTAGGTTTGCTCCTCCCTTACAGGTGTGGCTCATGCTATTGAACTGCAGGACTGCAGCCCCACCTGCTGTAAAAGAAAATAAAATGAAAAGAAAAGAAAAACAAAATAAAAAAGTAAAAGCAAGCCTGTCTGGAACTCTGTGCGTGCATGTTCACATGCATTCCTGGAACTCCACGCATCTGGACTGGTTCACCAGCAGGCAAGATTAGCCTCCACGCATGCACACAAACATCCAGACTGATTCACCAGCAGTCCAGATTAGCCAGACAGCATTCAGACAACAGATATCCCAGAAGTCTATGCAGTTTACAACTGCATAGACTTGAAGGGTATTAGACTGCAACAGCTGCAGGCTGGTAGCTGTCGTGAGAAGGGGAAGGACTTTGCTCTTGCGGGGCTTTTTTTGCTGAACTCCGAAGCTGCAGGAAGGAGTGAAACTTGCACTGGAGACTTCGTGGGACTGAAGGGTGCTTCTTTTTTATTAAACTCTGAAGCTGCAAGAAGGGGTAAAATCTGCAGTGGAGACTTTGTGGGACTGAAAGGTGCTTGGATACAGACTCTGAGGTATGGACTCATCATTTTAATGAAGCCAAGGTGTATGTGGTTTGAAACAGGGCTTTTTTATTGTGTGTGTGTGTGTGTGTGTGTGTGTGTGTGTGTGTGTGTGTGTGTGTGTGTGTGTGTGTGTGTGTAGGTGTGTGTGTGTGTGTGTGTGTGTGTGTGTGTGCGCGTGTGTGTGTGTGGCTTGAAGCGGAGATTTTTTATTTTGTGTGTGCGTGTGGTTTGAAACAGGGCTTTTTTACTTTGTGGGACTGAAAGGTGCTTGGAAACAGACTCTGAGGTATGGACTCATCATTTTAATGAAGCCAAGGTGTATGTGGTTTGAAACAGGGCTTTTTTATTTTGTGTGTGTGTGTGTGTGTGTGTGTGTGTGTGTGTGTGTGTGTGTGTGTGTGTGTGTGTGTGGCTTTAAACAGGACCTGTTTGTGTATGTGGCTTGAAATAGAGCTTGTGGTTTGCTATTTTATATTTTTGCATCACATTTTGGTCCGTTTTTCATAAAAGTGTGGTTTTCTGTAAAATTAGTGGCAAATCATTAAAGATTGAAATTAGAAAATAATGACAAACATTTGAGTTTCCGATTTCATATCCTTCAGAAAATTCATACTAATGCAGGACCTACTATTCTATTATCTTTATAAGTTTAAGTAAAAAGTATAATCCAAGGCAGCGAAGAGCAGCAAGAAACAGCGATGAAGCCAAAGGTAATCTCCACAAAAAGTTTATTCAAACACACGACATAAATTTCTCCAAAAACACGACATAAATTTCTCCAAATCCTTCTCTCAAGCGCTTTCGCTCAGTGCAGTACTGAGCTTTGTCAAGATAAAAATGCAGGGCAGAAGAACCTTATTTGTAAGTCTCTTAATGAGATCATGTGCTTTGTTAATTAAAACCAGTCAAGTTACAATTAAAATTAATTGGTGACCAATTTAAAATTAAACAGCAAGATGTTGTATGAAATACATAAAATCCTAAATAAAATACCTTTTGTTAAATATGTTGTAGTTGAAAAATATGTTGTTTAAAAGATATGTCATTTGAAAATCACAAAGCATTGTGTATAAATAAATAAATATTGTTATATGTTAATGTCCCATGAAACCACATTTGTAGTGATTGATTCTTATAACACTGTTAAGTGTGCAATAAATATTACAATGGGGTACCACGAATAAATGATGTGAGTAATAAATAGTAATAGATAAAAATCAAATGTTAAAAATACAAGAATTAAAAATAAAAATAATAATCAAGTATTAAGTGTTCAAACGTTGTTACATAGATTATATTCCCTATACTCAGAATAAATATAAATATAAAATACAAATAATTTGATACAAATAAGTAATGTTGATAATCTCTTACTAAATGCTGTATGCTATAACTCAGCTCTTCTTAGTTTTAAAACACTACTTAAATTTGTGTAGTCATTTAACCCTGGCCATTTAGCTGCATCCAGTCTTAGTTGCCATATAAGCTCCCTATATTCCAATTTAGTCTCCCAGTCACCCCCTCTCTTGTCGGGTGTTATCTGGTCTAACACAATGAACTTGATTTCCATATCTGGGCAGGACAAAGAGTGTTTATAAAAAGCATTGGTCTCTTTTTTCTTGGAAATAGCGTAGAAATGCTCATAAATTCTTCTCTTTAGAGTCCTTTCTGTTTTCCCAATGTAGCACTGCGGAATACTTCTCAAACGAGGTTAGCTTTTTAGAAGAGAAATTTTGTGAAAGGGGCTACCCGGCCAAACTAATCAAGAATTTGGTCATGGAAATTTCCGCATGTAGAGAAGAAAAATACCCATCACTTTTAGGATGCATGTTACCGCAAGTGGATAACTTGCATAAGAACACCCAGCAGCTAGAACAAACTAGTTACATACACACATTTTCCAGCAATTCTGACCTGATAGAGGAAACAATAACAGGTATTGGCCAGTTCTTACATTGCATGATGATTTTTCAACAAAGGTTCCAACTAAACCCACATTTGTTAGACGCAGGGGTACTAACATGAAAGAGCTATTTGAAAGAAAAGAAATGACGAATACCACTGGTAGTAGATCCAAGAAAGGAACTTATAAATGTGGAATGTGCAAACAATGCACTGCTATGTTGAATGATCATAGTATATACATCCCATCTAGGAAATATCTATTCGGTCTAATGGGTATTTTAACTGCAATGCAAAATATGTTGTATATTTAGGCTCATGTATAAAATGTCAAAGTTTCTATATTGGGAAAACAGAAAGGACTCTAAAGAGAAGAATTTATGAGCATTTCTACGATATTTCCAAGAAAAAGAGACCAATGCTTTTATAAACACTCTTTGTCCTGCCCAGATATGGTAATCAAGTTCATTGTGTTAGACCAGATAACACCCGACAAGAGAGGGTGTGACTGGGAGACTAAATTGGAATATACGGACCTTTTATGGCAACTAAGACTGGATGCAGCTAAATGGCCAGGGTTAAATGACTACACAAATTTAAGTAGTGTTTTAAAACTAAGAAGAGCTAAGTTATAGCATACAGCATTTAGTAAGAGATTATCAACATTACTTATTTGTATCAAATTATTTGTATTTTATATTTATATTTATACTCAGAATAAATATAATCTATGTAACAACGTTTGAACACTTAATACTTGATTATTATTTTTATTTTTAATTCTTGTATTTTTAACATTTGATTTTTATCTATTACTATTTATTACTCACATCATTTATTCGTGGTACCCCATTGTAATATTTATTGCACACTTAACAGTGTTATAAGAATCAATCACTACAAATGTGGTTTCATGGGACATTAACATATAACAATATTTATTTATTTATACACGAATGCCTTGTGATTTTCAAATGACATATCTTTTAAATAACATATTTTTTAACTACAACATATTTAACAAAAGGTATTTTATTTAGGATTTTATGTATTTCATACAACATCTTGCTCTTTAATTTTAAATTGGTCACCAATTAATTTTAATTGTAACTTGACTGGTTTTAATTAACAAAGCACATGATCTCATTAAGAGACTTACAAATAAGGTTGTTCTGCCCTGCATTTTTATCTTGACAAAGCTCAGTATTGCACTGAGCGAAAGCGCTTGAGAGAAGGATTTGGAGAAATTTATGTCATGTGTTTGAGAGAAGGACTTGGAGAAATTTATGTCGTGTGTTTGAATAAACTTTTTGTGGAGATTACCTTTGGCTTCATCGCTGTTTCTTGCTGCTTTTATACTTGGTCTTGGTTTCAAGCTTTTTGCTGTGATCTTTATAAGTTTATAAGAGCAATATTTAAAAATTATCCTTATTTTTGGGTCTTTGTCCCACTTCTGTTTATGGCTTTGTCCAGATTTCTTGCTCTGAGGCTCAGAGGTATGACAAATGTGTCAGGGCTATCTTTGTCAGCCAGAGACATTTCAAATTGTGACATACTTGTTGCACCCCACTCCCCCACGTAGTGACTCTGGATGTGTCCAAGCAAGGTAAGGAGCAGTTATGCAGTGTAAGTGTGCAGAGTATCCCCCCATCCAAGGTAGACTCAAGTACTACAGTGGCTTTTCATCTGTCCTTGATTTTGCAGAATGTTCTGGTTTTCTGTCATATTTTTATACTATTGATTTATGCTTCTTCATAGGTTCATAGGTTGGTACTAGGTTATTGGCCCTAGGACCTATGCAAGCTTAGCCATAACAATTCTCTGGATATTTCTTCCCACAATATTTACTTCTCTGGGCCCTTGTCTAGCAGGGCGACTGACAGGATTCCTGGGGTGAATTTCCTATCTCCCATCCAATCATCAAGGTCCCTTTTGAAGAGGGCCAATGAGGCCTTCTGCTTGACATGTATGGGCAGTCTATTCCAGAGTATGGGGAGTCTCTGGGTAAGGAACCTATCCCTCCAGCGTGTTTTGTTCATTGTGACGACAAGGTTTAAATCCCTGGAGCGTGTGTCTCTGAGGGATTGGGATTTCTTTAAGTGGAGCATGTCCAACAGCTCAGGGTTTGACATGGCCTTGTATGTTAAGCAGAGATTGCCTCTGAGTAGACAATATGCCACAGAGTATAGCTGGAGTTTTTTTAGATGGTCAGCATATAGCATCTGCTTTAGGCCTGTGATTCTATTAGTGAGGTATTTCTGTGCCCTTTCCAGCTGTTGCAGATGTCTTGTGAGGTACATACCAAACGGGGCATTATACTCTATAATGAGTCTAATGAGGGATGAGTATAGTGGGACAATGACCTCCTTTTTTCTGGATGAAAAGCCCTTAGTGATGAGGTGTGCCACATAGAAGGATTTCCTGACTGTTGTGGTGATGTGGTTATCAAAAGTGAGACCACTGTCCACCTGTGTCCCTTAGTCTCTCATCACACTTTCGATGTTTAGCATCCTGCCACCTATGTGGTAATTCATGGGTACCTGTTTTTTTCCAAAGAGGATAACTATACATTTCTTGGCATTAAGCTTGAGCCCACGGCTCTGGCACCAGGCATCTGTTTCTGTAAGGCCTTTTTGTAGAATATCCACATCATTTGGGGATTCAATACTGGCTCCCAGTTTGTAATCATCTGCAAACTTTGTTAGCCAGAGTCCCTTAGTGTTGGCCTGTACTTCAGAGAAGTAGATGCCAAACAAGAGTGGTCCCAGGACTGAACCCTGAAGTACTCCACTTGTCACTTGTCTGGAGCTGGATTTGGAGTTGGCTACTTTTACAATCTGGGTTCTGTCAGTAAGCCAGTTGGCAACCCATCGAGTGATGTAGGGATTTATGCCCAGCTTAGTAAGTTTATCTATGATTCCAGAGTGGGAGGATGGTGTTGAAGGCCTTGGTGAGGTCCAGATAGGCTGTGTGGACCACCTTACCCTTGTCCACACCACTGGAGACTGATTCGAAGAAGTCAATCAGATTCAGGAGACAAGATCGGCCCTTCACAAACCCAAACTGGGTGGGGTCCAGTGTTTGAAGGTTGCCAATGTCTTTGTTTATAAGTTCCATGATAATGCATTCCATGCCCTTGCAGATCAGGCTTGTCAGACTGATGGGACAGTAGTTCCCGGGATCCAAGGCAGATCCTCCCTTGTTGAGCGGGATAACTGTAGCTGTGCACCACTCAGTCGGCACAAGTAGCCTGAGGTGAGGCTATGATTAAACATGACACTTAGGTGAGGTGCCAGTTCGTTTTGTAGTTCATGTAGTACACAGCCTGGGATGTCATCTGGTCCCATGGATGCTGTATTCTTAGCTTTGGAGAGGGCAGTTTCTACCTGTGTGGCCGTGATTATCGGAATTTGGCAATCTTTTGGTATTGAGATGGGCCCTTTAGGGGGTGAGAGGGGGTGAAGTTGGCACTAAATCGATCTGCCAGGATAGATCCTTGGGATCAGTATATTTAATGCCATTCTGTTGTAGCTCAGAGCTATTCAGAAAATGCATGCTGCAGTGCCTGTTGTTCTGTGTTTAAGTAGCAATGCTTTAATGACCATCAGGGAAGCTTGTCTGAGACTGTAAGATGCAAGTAAGCTTTAAAAAGCATACTGCTAAAGAATTCTAATAATGAAAGCCTTTTTCTTGTTGCCATGCAGAGAATGTTTACATAACTAGATAGCGTATAAGCCTTAGGTATTAAAATTCATATGACGGTATTTGTAATAAAGGACAGGATTATAGTATTTTCAGAAGCTCATTACATTTGTTGGAGACATGCAGTCATCTTTGCAGGCTTTACCCATAAACTAAACAGAATGACAATCTGTCATGTGTGGTCCATAACCTGTGCAGTAATCCTTTAAGCAATTTATCTTGAGCTTGTTGTTCATTTTTTTACTTTGATCATGTTTTCCCCATGAAACAAGTAGATAGTTGTTGTCAGGCAGCAGATCTTTTTTGGATAAGAAACATTTTTACAAGTGGGGACATCACAGAGATTGTTACTTTCAGCATGTTTCTTGGTACTTTTATAAAGCTGAATATAAATTATAATTAGAACTTTAGTGCGAGGAGAAGTGGTTTGAGTGCTGCTTGCTTTTTATACTTGATTTTGACTGGCATTCCAATAATGTATTTAAAAAGTAATTTATTTTTTCATGCCTCACAACCTTTTTGTTTCCATCTAGCTATTAAGTAAGCTGTCATGTAGCCAATTCACTGAAATATTTTTTTTCTTCTACACTTCATTTTGTCTTGATTGGACTCTCATAATGATGGTTTGGCACCCAGGGCAGCATATTTAATTAAAGTCCCAGTTTTTGCACGTTTTAGCATAGCTCCACCCTTTCTAGTTAACCCCACCCATTCAGCTGTTTCTTGCAGCCCCCCTTTGATTTGAAGTTACCAGCAACCACTGCTCCCTTATGTAGGTGGGATTATGTATGTCTTTTACCAGATGAATGGAATATGGGATTCTAGGGTGGAGCTGTTTAATAAGTATTGGCATGTAATATGCTATTGCTTCAGCTGCAGTCTTTAGATATCCCAGTGAGATGTTTTAGCTGTGTTGCTTGTTTTAGCTTTAGAAAGTTTGTTTTTATAGTGGTGAAAGTAATAGGTATGAGTATGAAGTAGGCTGATTTTTGTTTGAGCTTCTGGGTAGTGTGTTGGTTTGTGGAGGCTTTGTTTTTTATCAGCAAGGCTAGTGCTTGGAAATAGTCATTATTAACAATTTGTAGCATCAAGGAAAAACCTTGTAGGAAGGTAAGTGGAGTTTATCAGAAATGTTATGCTGTAATCATACTTGCAGTATTACAGAAGTCCTACTGTATGTGTCTGTATAATGGTTTTGTGTGTGGAAGAATAATTTTGACAAATGATGCTTTGTTAGCTTTTAATTAAAGGGTTAAAACAGCTATGTCTTATTTTGTAATTACTGTGAATTATTATTTGTTTGCTTAAGTTGCTGAAGGGAAGGGAAGAACCTCCAGTCAGGTCAGTTAGCAGAAAAGTCAGCTCCTTTATCAAAACTCAGAAGGTTGAGTGATGTACTTCACTCACAGTATTGTGCATAATAGTATATAGGCACAAGGTCTTGCATTTAGGGTTGAAATGCTGCCTTGTATGGAGAGTGATGTCCTCTTTACTATTCTTGGTAATTTTGTTATTTATTTATTTTTTCTTTTGCTTATGTCTGTCTGGACATCTGTGTAGATTAGAGTGCATGTGCTGTATCTTTAAGACGCATATCAAGGACTGAACATGCACATATGAATATCGGGCATGTGCTATTCCCAGTGCCATTTTGAGAGTGCAGTCAGAGAGTGAACGTGTATGATTGCAGTAGTTTGTATAAAAATTACTTAAGTTAAAGTCAGCAAACTTCTATTGTGATGTGTTTGCATATAATAAAGTTGCTTGAACAAAACCCACAAAGACTCTATTATTGTGTCCAAAGTAGGAGAGCGACATGGTGTCAGAACTCAGATTCCAGAGAATGATATTCATAGCCATAAGTTGAAGAAATAACAGTGAAGGTAAACTAAGAGAAACGAGCATGAAAAAGATCCAAAACAGAATCAAAGGTAACGAGAGTTCACACAAACTGCTTATTTTATAAAAAAGATAAAATGAAGCTTTACGAGGGCACAAACCACAGTATTAAACAAGTGGGAGGCACAAAAGGTTTATTAACTAAGCAAAATGTTTAAGATGTAGATATTTGATAAAACAATTATCAGGAAAGCAAAACAACTATGTTTAAAGCAAAATGAGTGGGTTTGAGGAAAAAACAGGCATATTTAGAGTAAAACAAGCACAAGAAAAGTACAATGGGCATGAAAAGGATTAAATGATCAAAATGAATATAATAAGGGCATAAAAGGAACATTAAGCATAAATAAAGAAAGGAGACTGCATGTTTTGGCAAAGTGCTATGTTTTCACATAACTATGACTTCGTATTGTATCAAGGGCATAACTAGAGTTATTCAAAGTATCTCAAAGTTTTTAAAAGTGTTTACAGTGAGTGCTTATTACTGTGCATGTTTTCTGAAGAGTTATTTGTGTGCAAAGTGCAACTATTTCATGAAGTACAGTCAGAGTATAGCCATTTCAAAGATTTCTTGTGCTGGGTGTGTATATTCACAAAGTGACACCATTACAAAGTGTTTCTTGCACTGTAAAGAATTGCCTAGCAAGGTACCACCATTTTGTGGAAATTTCCATGTGCTGTGTTCTGTTTATTCGCAAAGTGCAATTACTTTGAAATGTTACTGACTTTGAGCTTCTTCTGCCCAATCTTTTCACATCCTGCAGTTATTTGAAATGTTTCTTAAACTGATAAGAACTGATTTCTTGCAGTACAGTACTTTCAAGAGTATTACAGTGCCCAAGAAAATTATTTCACAAAGGTCAATTATACAGAAGCTTGTTGTGCTACTGGGCAAAGTCACAGATACTGGCATAAATTTCTGGCATATGTATATGTGCATGTGTTTATGTTTGTTTGCAAAATCTTTCACTGGTATGTGTTAATATGTCAGACAAGCTTCAAAAGCCCTTACCACTTGTATTTAATCAGAATATTGCAGAGAATTGGGGAATATTTGAGCAAGAGTACTATATTTTTATACAAGCAGCTTATTCAGATAAAGATGCATGCACCAGGGCATTCATTTTGCTAATCCTAGCTGGGCCAGGGGCCATTGAAAGAGAGCATTCATTTGTGCATGCACCAGCAGTATATGAGGGAGAAGGTGAAAATTGTTGTATTGTTATACAGACCGAATCAAGGGAAGACCCCGAGTGTTTGAAGGGGAAATTTAGAGAACTGTGTAATCCCCAGACAAATATTATATTAGAGAGGCATTTGTTTTATACAAGAGATCAGAAACCAGGGGAAACATTTGCAGCGGACATAACTGACCTGAGAAACAAAGCTAAAATGTGTCAGTTTGGTGACTTAAAAGATGAGTTAATAAAGAATAGGCTCATGTGTGATATTAATAGTGCTGCTGTGAGAAAGATTTTGCTTCATGACAGTGATTTAACATTGAGTAAAACCACAGAGATTTGTAAAATCCATGAAGTTGCAGAGAAACACACAGGTATGCTTGCAAGTGATAAGAGCATGGTTTCAGCAGGCTCCAGAGCAAATGTAGATAGCATGCAACACATGGCAAACAGATGCAGGCCTAAGCACATGGTAGCCACAACCCCTGCTGGTTCACCAGGGAAGCCACATAGTTTTCCAGGAAATTCTAAAACCAGTTCAGTTGAAGGAGCATGCTCTATACAGTACAAGGGTGAATCGACAAATTGCTCAGTGCAGTACAAATAAGAATTAGTAAAACCCAAGCCCAGCTTTATTGTTAACTGTCGCAACTGTGATGCCAATCATGAGTCTAAAAGAGAGCAATGCTTAGCATTTGGTCAGCAATGTTACAATCGTAAAAAATGGAACCATTTTCAAATGTTTTGCAAATCAAGTAAACACCACACATTTGTAATGAAGGGTTACACAAAAAAGCAAGTTGATAAAATGGAGCTGCAGCAGTCAGCTTTCTATGTAGACGGTGTATCAGTAATTGATGAAAGAGTTGATGCAGTGAATTTATTGGCAAAGAATGAAGTGTTTTGTAGAGTCCAGATCAATGGTAAACCCACAAAGCTTAAAGTAGACACTGATTCAAAGTGTAATGTTATATTATCAGGCACATTTGCTAAAGTGAAAATTAATGAGCAACTAAATGTGGCCAGTAATGTGAAACTTGTTGCTTATGAAGGTGAAGAAATTCAAACAGAAGGCTCAGTGATGCTTTCATGTTATTTGGCTAAGAACTGTTACATCTTGTTATTCTACATAGTCCAAAGACCAGTACAGTCATTATTGGATCTCAAAGACAGTTTAAGAATGAATCTGTTTTCTTTTACCAAAGAAGTTCATCACATGTGTATATCCTAGTTCCAATTTTTCTAAAGCCATTTTCTCAGCATATGCTGATGTTTTCAATGACAAGTTGGTCAAACTTCCAGTTGTGTACTCCATGAAGTTAGACTCAGAGGTCACTTCAGTAGTTAGACCAGCAAAAAAAGTTTTAATAGCTATGTCAGATAAAGTCAAGGCTCAGTCGGAGAAAATGGTGCAGCAATGTATAATTTGTCCAGTTGCAGAACCAACCGAATGGGTAACATCTATGGTAGCAGCTCACAAAAAAGGCTCAGACAAAATTAGAATATGTATTGACCCAAGAGATCTGAACAAAGCATTGAAGAGACTGCATCATCCAATGCACACAATCAAAGAGGTTGCAGTCCTGATACCAAATGCCACTGTTTTTCTGCTTGGATGCAAAAGTTCATTTTGTCAAGTGATGCTTAATTGCAAATGCTGATTACTAACCCCTTTTGATACTTCCTTTGGCAGATACAGATTCCTAAGAATGTCATTTGGAATAGCTTCTGCAAGTGATATCTTCCAGCATGCAATGGAGCAGATTTTTTTGGGTTATCCTTGTTCCATTATAGTAGATGATTTACTGGTTGGAGGCAATGATGAAGCACAGCATGACAGAAACCTAAACAGATTTCTTGACAGAGCTTGTGAAGTAAACTTGAAGCTCAGTCCCCTGAAGTGCAAATTCAGACTACCAGAACTTACAGATGTAGGTTATTTATTTACCAGTACTGGCTTGAGACCAGACCCAACCAAGCAAGCAGCTATTCTTAGGATGTCAGCACCAGATAATATTCAAGCTCTACAGCATTTTCTAGGCACGGTCAACTATTTAGGCACATTTATACCAGACCTCAGCGAGATGACAGCACCTTTAAGAGAGCTGACACACAAAAATGTTACATGGTCATGGTTAGAACAGCACCAGAAAGCATTTGAAGACCTTAAGCAGAAAATTGCCACCTCACCTACATTAAGATACTATGATATAAATACACCAGTTACTCTTTCCTGTGATGATTCAAAATTTGGTTTTAGTGTAGTTATTCTTCAAGAGAGCAGACCAGTAGCCTATGCATCTAGAAAACATACCCAAACTGAGATGCAATATGCTCAAATTGAGAAAGAACTTTTTGCAATAGTATTTGCATGTTCCAAGTTTCATGATTATATCTATGGTCAAGCTATTCAGATTGAAACTGATCACCAACCTTTAGTTACTATTCTAAAGAATCCTGTGCATTCAGCTCCAGCAAGATAACAAAAAATGATGCTCAAATTGCAAAAGTACAACTTCAAAATGGTCTAAACAAAAGGCAAACTACTTTATCTGGCTGATACCTTATCCAGATTGCCCAGAAATATGACAGAACAGCTTGACACAGATAATTTTTACTTTGAAATGGTGCCAGTGCATAATTTCTCAACCACTAGACTTGGTGAGCTTAGAGATCACACAAAAGCTCAATCACTACATTAATGTTGGATAGATGTCAAAGCAACCTAGTATACCACCTGAAGTGCAAACGTATTTTCCTTACAGAGATGAAAAATTGATAGATGATGACATTATTTTCAAAGGTCCTAAAATTGTTGTTCCTGCTTCCTTACAACAAGAATATATCCAGATTTTGCATTGTGGTTACCCAGGTTCTGCATCCGCTAAGAGAAGACTGAGAGAATTAACATTTTGGCCTTCACTAGTGAAAGACATTGATAAAGTACTTTCTATTTGTTCAATATGCAATATTACTGAACTGCATTTGCAAAGAGAACCACTTCAGCAAAGTCAAGTTCCTGAATTACTTTGGTCAACAGTAGCCACTGATATCTTCGAGTGGAACAATCAACACTACTTAGTATTGGTAGACTCTATTCAAATTGGTTTGAGATTGACTTATTGCCTAATTTAGCATCCACTACTGTTATTACTAAGTTGAAATGTCATTTCTCAGCCCATGGTAGTCCACATAAAGTTGTTTCTGACAATGGTACTCAATTTCTTAGTCAGTTATTTCAGAAATTTGCAAGAGAATGGGAATTTGTACATGTTACTAGCAGTCCTGAATACCCACAGTCAGATGGGCTAGATGAATGTGCAGTGCAGGGTGCAAAGCAATTACCTGACAGGTCAAAGCGTGACAATACCTATGTCTTTGAATTTACTTAATTTCAGAAACATACCCTGTGATGATGTGCTTGGCACACCAGCTCAAAGACTTCTATTCAGGCAAACCAGAATGACACTACTTATTAGTTCCAGTTTATTGAGGCCTAATGCTAAGAACAACAGAACCAACAAGGCTCAATTATTCAAGAAGCATTCTATCCAGAAGTCCAGTTATGATGAATTGAGCAGATTTCTTCATCCATTGACGGAAGAAGAGACAGTGAGGATACAAACAGTGAAAGGTTTTGACCAGATTGGTCAAGTTATAGGTATATGTGCAGAGCCGAGATCCTACATTTTAGAATCTGAGGGTGTGAAGTACAGTAGAAATCAGACATCTTCCTGTAGCAGAATCATCATTGCAGTATTGTTCCTGTGATGCAGACTCTAGATCTCAGAGCGAACCAAATGTTGTTCCTATACTAGAGTGTGTTTCAACCTCTACTTCCATTCCTGAAGATGTTCCAAATACTCCCGAGGTTGAACATTCTGTAGAGACAGCTCCAGTTGCTAAACCTAATTCCCAGTTTTATGTCACACGATATCAAATTTCCAGGCCCAGTGTGAAATACACAGCAACATGGGCGTAACTGTATATATGTACCTAGTTTTGTATAATTGCATGATAAAGAACTACTTGTATTATCTGCATGCCAAATAGATTCATAACGTTGCATGATCTATTTCTCAAAGAGGTAGGATGCAGATCAGAGTGTATGTGCTGTATCTTTAAGAAGCATATCAAAGGACTGAACATGCACATATAAATACTGAGCACTTGTTATTCCCAGTGCTATTTTAAGAGTGCAGCCAGAGAGTGAGCATGTATGATTGCAGTAGTTAGTGTGTGTATAAGTTAATTAAGTTAAAGTCAGTAAACTTCTGTCGTGATGTGTTTGTATATAATAAAGCTGCTTGAACAAAACCCACAAAGACTCTTTTATTGTGTCCAAAGTAGGAGAACGACAATCTGGGAGTTTCTTGAGGTGATTCCTAGTCTTCATGCTCTGAATAAAATGTACGCAGAGAATAGATATGTAACTTTGAACCACTTAAGGTGACCTGTAGAGTATTTAAGCCAATTAAAATAAATTCTGCAGTATTTAGTTAACGTAGGGTTACTAGGCAGAGCTAAATATGGCAGGCAGTAGCATAAGCATTTCTTAATATTAGCAAAAATTAACTAGATCAGAAAATTTCCTTCTCTTATGTATACTAAGAGTTTATAATCTTAACTTACTCCAATGTACTTTTTTGGCTAGTTCTGGAAACTGTTTATGGATTGTAGATGTGATGCTGCAATAAATATGGCATGCATATGTTCAGAACTTTTCTACTGTAGAAAAAGGTCACTGTGTGCTGAAGCAGTGTTTGAAATATTCTCTGCCTCTTCAATTACTGCAGATATGCATCAGTAACAGCTATGCATGCTCTTGAGCACAGCAGTTAATATCTATCTACTGTCAAAGTAGGGTTTTCTTTCCAGAAGAAGCTGTCAAGAGACAAACTGTGTCAATGTCCTGAGTCCACTTCCAGTGAAATTCCACTACACTAAAACTTAAATGAAGGCATTTGTAATGTTTTATATTTAAAATAAAGCCAGTGAGTTAATCAAAATATATGCAGTCTTACTTCTGCTGAAACTAAGGCGTCAGAAGAATTGTAATGTTTGTATTCAGTGCAGCATGCTCACAAGATCTAATGCTAGCAAAATACTTTCCTTATTATTTAAAATACTACTTTTAATTTTTGCAGACAGTTAAACTTCAAAGCATCAACACAGTAATATTCCAGACAGGCAGCAGCTCACTTCACAAGGGAACTGCAGCCGATGAGACAATATAGTGAAACAGTATTAGGCTCTTGCCACAGACTTCAATGACTCCCACAGATTATGAATATTTATGAAGGAGAATGCTGCTATGATTCACAAAGATAGCAAAGATACCTGCAGTTAATAGCACAATTATTCATTAATAATTAACAGATGAGCAACAGAAAGGAAACTGTTGAATAGTCATACTTTGGTGCGTCCTGAATGCATTCAGAATGAGTAAACCTTTTATAATACAGTAAACATGTAGAAGTCTGTTAGTAGAACAGACTATGGAACCTGCAGTACATTGCAAGTGGCTTAATGTATTTCTTTGTTTAATACTTTGCTTCTTTATTGTATTAAAATACATTTGACCTTAGATTTTCAACCTGAATAGTTCCACTTTAATCTTAATATAGTAGTAGTGTGCCTCAGAGAATTTAATCACAATATTCCTGATTCATCACTTGATTATTCTCAGCTATGCAGGTTATGCTAATAATTACAATCCTACCAGAAATGGTAAGAGCAAATGCTAAAAAATAACCACTGACTAACTCCCATCACCCTTAACGACAATGAGGTCACAGTAGTTCCATTACCTAGTGTAAGTGACTAGCACTCTACCTTTGCCATTCAGTCCTGATCAAAACTATACTATATCAGTGCCAGAAGCAAAGAAGATGGCCCATGAGAATGTTAGCAATCTAATGCAATCTATTAACTTGAAACTCCTATACCATCTCCCATCAACTAATGTTGCTTTCAACTACTTTGCCAGGTTTCTACAAGGTATTATGATTACCGTTTAAAGACTTCGGAGCAGCATAGCTTGCTGTGTTATCAAGAACACTGTGTTATGCCTCATGCATCCATATTTTCATGACTGTGAGCTTTGGGTTCAGATTTCCTCTGTCACTTCTGTTATGTTCTTATTAGTATATGCACAGTGTTTAACATGTTGCAGTGTGGGGACAGTAACATGAAAAAAGTCCAGTTCTGCTCAGCCAACTGTTTAATATAGTGTAGCCCAGACAGTACTTCAGTATCATAACGTTATTAAATCCATTGTCATTAGGGGGAATGGTATCTGCTTTTTCCAAACCAATAGCAAAAAGTGGTTTGTGCCTGTTGTGTCTGGCTTTCTTCTTATTTGTGAAATGTGTGGGGGATAACCCCTGTCCTGAAACATATTTATCATCTTTTCTATCTCATCAGCTAAGACTTCATCCTCTGACACCAGTTTTGATAGCCTAACAAGTCGCCCTTTAATAAAGCGTTTTTTTTTTCCTGGTGCATTGGATGACTACTATTTTATTGCAAGTACATATTAGAAAAGGTGGCCTTATGGTAAACATTTGATTTAAATTTTTTGCATATAAAATCTTTTTCAATAAATACATCTAGATAATAAATACCTGTTCTTGAAATATTGTAATCTTAAGAAAGGAATTATGGTATTAATGTATGCTGAGAGTTTGTATAAATCATTTTCTGAGCCTTGCCACAAGATAAAAGTGTCATACAGGTTATGCTGCTAAAGCCTTCACCTGTCATAAAAAACAGATAAAAAATATGCACCCTTTCCCAGTACTGTAACACAAGGTTGTCAGCAAGAGAGGCACAGGCAGCTCCCATAGCTACCTTGCTCACCTGCCTATAATTTTTTCATTCATACTATATATAATTGTTGTTAAGTAATATATTCATAAGAACTAATATAATCTATCCATTGAAGCTTGGAAGACACCAACAATTATTTAATGGCTCCTCAAATTGTTGTAGACATTCCTTATGAGGTATAACTGAAATGCTATGTCAGTGGTAGGAAATATAATGCTATCACCATAATATTTCTGTTTGATGTTGCCTAGAAAATCTCAGGAGTCACTTAACATGCAGGGACACTTCATGTAAAATAGTTTGACTTTCCTGTCAGTAAAAATGACTAAAGTGTTGGTTTTCTATCCAGTCTTAGAGGGGGGGGTGGCAAATATTATTATGTATCTTGCAATACTGAATATTATTACTTGCAGAATTGTTTTCTCTACTTAAAGGAAGTTGTATACCTCATATCATATCATACAACATAGTGTCTATTTTTCTATAGATAATATTTATCATATTTTTAGATGGCCACATTGTCTGGTGTTATTTAACATTTGCAACTGAAAGTTTTCTGAAGTAAAAGCCAGTACCAAAGGGCTCTGCTTACTGTATTTGCAGATGATTGCAAGCTAGAAGCAGCTATTGAATCCTGAAATGACTTAGCCATCCTGCAGGAAGCTTTGTCTCAAATAAATCACTAGTGCTAAAATCATGGAATGAAACAAAATGCCAAAAAATGCATTATTTTATCATTTGGGAAGTCATTTACCCCAGGCAACTACCGCACTGACAATATGCCCATAATAGCTGACCCAGTTTTGGGGATTTGAGAACTTATGTGGACAGTGACCTTTATGACCAGCATGTCTCTGTTGTCGTAAGAAAGTCCTGTATTGTACAGCTTATTCACAAAGGGGTTGTGCCTAGCTCTAGAGATGTCATTGTCTCCCTTTACTCAGCCTTCATTAGGCCAGTCATTGAATAAAATGCACCCTTTGGCATATACCTGTCCAGAACACCCACAAGAGTACTGTACATTTTTTTATTTTTATATATTTTTTCCCCTAACAGATTTGTTTTTCAATTGAATTGTACAGGTTATAGGTCACATTAATGGCAGAAAAAGTTTTGAAATGATATACTGTGGTCTCCTTTTTTATATCACAAAAAACTGTCATTTTAACAGGGGTGTTTAAACTGTTTATATCCACTGTATTTTATTCTTCCAGAGTTACATTTTTGCACCCTCAAATATTTTTTACATTTATAAAAATTCCATATGTCAAGTTTGCATACTTTTTCAAACATTGCAACTGCAGGATGTAGTTGAATTGTAAATACTTTTTCCTGACAAAAATACCTTCTGTAACCACATTCTTATGGTGTTTATTCAAATATAATAGAAAAATGCATCTTCTGAGTAAACAGTTTTATTTCTAAAACAACATCAGTTAATAGCATTATTAGGCACAAAGGTAAACCCTTTTTCAAAAATTCAAAATGTGTTTCATTTAAATCAAATTATGTTCATGGTATTAGAGCAAATGTCTGTTGAATGGGGTCTATATTATAACATTGAAGTTCAAAAACTTTGAATGTTATAATATCGAACCCAGTAGAGCGAACACTTGAAATAGAGAAGCTGCAGAACACCAAATACTTTCCTAGGGAAAGTATTCAGTATGCAGTTTCTACAGCTTCACTATTTCCTCAACTGTGGAGTGAAAGTTACGGGCTGGATTTAGGTAAGTGTGCGAATGAAGGTGAGTGTGTGATTGGTTGTGGGTTAGGTGAGTTAGAGTTAGGGCGCGGGTCAGGTAAATGTGCGATTGTGTGGACATGAAGGTTAGGGTGGGGTAGGTGAGTTAGGGTTAGGGAGCGGGTAAGGTGAGTGTGTGATAGTTAGGGACCTTAAGGTTAGGGTTGGGTTAAGGTATATGGGTAGCTAGTGGTGTATGTCTGGTTTAGTGTAGGGTTTCGAGAAGTGTATATGTGTGTAGATTATTTATTTTGGTGTGCTTGAGTTGTGTGTATGTTTGTCAGAACAGCTAATTTTTTCCCTGGGAAAAAAATTCGCTATTCTGACTGTTTGGTTTTCTGGTGTTTCGATTGAATGGGGTCGATATTATAACATTCGATGTTTTTAGACTTCAATGTTATAATATAGACCCGTTGAATGTAGGGGTGGCCCATAGAAGTTAAACATCAAATTCAAGGAATTAATGTGGCAAATCAGGCTGAATGCAGGGGTGCCCCTTGGCTGAATGACAATATTTCTATCAGCAGGGTCTTAAAAATACATGCAGCTAGATTGTAATATACTTTTATTATCTTTTATACATCCTCCTGTAGAACACCTCTCTAGATCTTTTTGAATATTTCTAGTGATACAATATACTTTTTAGTCAATAATTTTGTTCATTACTATATGTCTTAAATAATTTAAAGTATTTTATCACTATTTATATATGCAGAGAAGTTGCATTTTTTTATATTTTTCTAATAAATTTCTTTAATAGTTTTTACTGAATGCATTGAATGTTATTGGTTGATTTTGACATGTGGTCTGGATTTTGTAAGCTTAAAATCATGAGAGGAAGTGTTTGGTAGCTCTGATGATGTCCATGGAGATAAAGGTGCTTAATTAGCATGCTGTATGGTAATAAAAGTGAAAAAAATACTTTTAGTATGATCAAGCATTTTATTCCACTGGAGTTCTTTATGATCTGTAAGTCCTTGGAGATTAATAGGAGTTGCACACAGATTGGCTTTCATTTTTTTTTTACAATAGTTGCATTACAAGGCATACTTAGCTCAATTACATTAGTAGAAAGATGTTTTTATACAATTGAGGGAATTTGGATCTCTTTGACTATGTTGGTTCTTATTTTTGTCAGAATTATAGTTTCTTCAATTGTTTTGTATATGAAACAAAAACAATTGCCCATGAGGACTTTAGTGTGGTCAGTAGCTCACACTTGGTTCATGTCAACTGTCATTAACTTGCTGGTAGTGATGCAGTCATGCTACCTTCTTAAGATAAAAATAACAAGTTAATATTAATACAGTGAGAGATGATTTTATGTATATTTAAAATAAGAAACAATCTTAACATTTAAGTCGCAACCCCCATCCTTCCTTTTTTATCACTATTTAGCTCATGTTTAATATCTTAATAGTAAACAATTAATTTTATTCTATAAATAATAATTATAGCAATATATAATTAATATATATAAAACAGGAATGTATAGGTAGTAAGCATATGTTAAGTAAAACACATATAGTTGTTAATAGTATTTTATTTTAATTAGTTGAAGTGTTTATGCAGTTATTAGTGTATTTGTATTTTGCAAAATAACAGGGTGTTTGCATGGAGTACATAAAGTTTTGGGTTTGGTTTTGGGTTGAGGGAGCTTGCTGTATCAATTTCTTCTTTTATTTTTGTCACAGAAGAGCATTTGCTATACAGGTTGAGCTGATATATTGAAATATACATAGATTTGTAAATTATTACACTGATGTGGATAAACAATTTCAGTCATTTATTTTCAGAATTTCTTTAAAAATAGAATACAATGCAACAACATTTTATGATGTGCACAACCTGTATTATAGTACATTTCAGTGATATATGAGTAATATTTAAATCTCTTCTTTATGTTATACTTATTCTGCTCTTTAAACCATTCCTAATGTTATAGGAAAGACAATCTGAACAGACATTTTTTCTCTTCTCTGTTTGCTTATTATTTTCTGATTTTTTTTAGGCTAATGGTGTCTCTTCAAGAAATGTGCTAAAATGGAGGATCATTATTCATCAAACCAAAGTGCTATGTGATGATCTTGCAATGAGGGCTTCTGGAATTTCTGATGAGCTTCAACAATGCATTGATAAAAGAGACAGCCAACAAATACTGGATTTAGTATTGTTAGGTAAGGAACCTACACCCAAAGATAAGGAACATACACATAAAAATGACAGAAGAAAGGCGAGAAAAGCTGTTTCAGTTCATTCTCATGAAGAAATTCCCTTTTTGAATTTGTTACATATCCCTTTCCAGTCAATCCAGCTTCGTTAGGTCATATTTCAGGAACACAGTGTAGATGAATATTTGGCAAGTTTTATTGAGGTCCTTGATTGGGAAGGAGACCAAGACTAACTGAGGTTCAAAATGAAGCAAATGTAGACACTGTAGAAATGATGGGCACAGGTCCACTTTATTTCTTAACCTACCCTCCTTTACCTGGGGAGATGAACAACATAGTTGCAGTTAGGGGCCTATGTGAATGTACAGACATTAAGGTAGGCCCCACTTCCAGTAAAAATCAGCACAGTTAACCACTTATATCTTACATCCCTCCTTTGGTTAAGACAAAAAATTTGTAGGTGTAATTATATAAATATTTTGGATCTAATTGATGGGATACAAAGGAATCTGAATACTGAGAGTCATGTGGTCAAGGATATTGTTTCTACTTTAGCAGCCCTAGTCAAGTGCTAAACTACCAAATTAAAGTTAAAAACATATGGCAACTAGGTACTCAGACTTGTGAATTTGATGGCTATGATCACTGAGAAGGATTCTTCTTAGCCTTTAGTTGCAATTATTTTTAATAATCAGGGAGTCACATTATTTATAAGGAGGCCTAGCTTGGCTTTGGTAGGATCAAAAATTTTAAAAACTCATGGCAGTTAACAGAGATAGGAAATGGGAGGAATTACATACAAATGCATGGTTTGGGGTTATGATCGCTTGGTTTAGTACATGAATTATTTGAAAGACGATTAACCAAGAACAAATTTTAAATCCCTTTGAGCACTTAACACAGGGTAGTTAATGTGCTTGGCTGTCATATAGATTCTGCTACATTTGCTGTCATTATGGTGAAGGGCATACTGGTGTAAGATGTTTGCTCAAGGATGGAGCCAGAGCCAAAGCCAAAGCAGCACTTAATAATCCAGAGGGTAGACAAGGGGGGGGCATCCCATAAAGGGATAACAAATATGAGACAAGGCCTCTTTTTGTTGCTCTAAAGGAATTAATGCCTTTCATCCCTTTATATATAAGGTACGAAAATCATCCTCCCATCAAGATAGTCCATCAGCATACTTTTCTTAAACAATAAAAAGTATTACACTCTGATGTCTGGCATTATTGATTGACTTTAATCTAAAAGGGGCCATGCAGCACTATATGGCAAAATCAGTAAATCAGTGGCAGTAAAGAGGCAGTTTTTTTTTTTTTTTTTTTTTTTTGAGGGTGTTGTCATGTCTTACATATGATTTTTTCATCATTTTTTTACAATAATAAGTCTGACATGTATTCATTCAATAAGGTTGCTGAAATTACAATGTGTATGTGTTAACTCAGTAGATGATTACAGCTGGCTGAAATCCAGACATGACTATGCACATAAATGCATTGATTTATCACACAAACCACTGTGTTTTACAACAAACTTCACTATCCCATTGTTGGCCTGCTCTTGCATATGCAGTACAGGGCACTGTAGTCTATCTGAGCTTTTCCTTTTTTTTCTTGCTGTTTCCATGAAGAGCTGGCAGGAAGGGTGCATGCCTGGGGGGACATTTGTTCTAGACTGCCATGAGCAGTCCATTGGAGCACTTCCATTTTTTTTAATATTGTTCGCTATGAATAAGGGAGTGGTGCACTAGTTCGGGGACTGGCAAATAGCACTGGGTGGGTCTACTATGCCTCTGCCCCTACATTCCCTTTCCTCTCAAGTTTTACTTCAGAAAGGCCTATGTAAAACAGATTTTCAATTAGATAAGATTCTTTATCGTGGAGAACCTGACACTGGAAGAATGTTTTCTTTGGTTCTTTAAGGCAATGCAGAAAAATCATAAAGAAACCTTTGTATTATAGCTTTAAAGAGTCTATTTGTCAAAGTTCCCTTCTACCTTCTTGGAAATATGCTGAGTCTTTCCACTTCTAAAACCATGCACACTGCCTCCAGCTATGACATAAAATTGTCTCTCTTTACACCTTAATTGACAATTGCACAAGAAATGATTTACCTGCAATCTAAACTTTTCAAGGAACTTTGGAAAGAAACACAAGCACGTAAAGTAAAAGTAACTGATTAATGGGAGTGAACCCCCTTTTACACTAGTGAGCAATTATTGATTTTTTTCAGATTTTTGGGAAGAATGCCTTCCTTGATATATTTATTAGTTACTGTTTTGACTAGGTATGCAATAGCTCTAGAAAAAAATAGAAACGGATCAGATATTATTTACTGACATAAAATCTGGTTTCTGCTTGTAGAGATGTGTATATACTAGGCAAAATAGAAGTGTCTAAACAATGAAAGATGGCAGATAACCTTATAGGAAAGCAAGCAATCGGTCTTCTCAGTCTCCTGAAACTGAGTCACAATTTTATTTGTATGAGACAATGGAGTGGAATTATGATTAGGGTTATACATCTCAGTAGCTTTCAGGATTATTACAGTTACCTTCTGCTCCAGATAGTAATTGTTTTACAGGCAAATATTTAATATTTTTATTAGGATTTTTAAAATGGTTTTAACTCTGTGCTGATGGTAAGTAGACCAGAGATCTTCCCTATCAAAATACTTTCTTTTATTTGGAGAGTAAGCCATGGCAGCCCCCTTCTTTGTTTTGGATGCCATAATGTTTAAGATGTTTAAGTAGACTGAGTTGCAATGACTTATACTAATGTACCATGCCAACTAGCTGTATCTGAATACACAGGTTCCATCTTACAGATATAGGAACATAAACCACTAGAAAACAGGACATTCGTAAGAACAAAACAAATAATGTTTCAGCAATTGTGCTTCCCCTTTAGTTCCAAAAGATAAACAGGTGTACCCCTAGCAATTCAGCTCTATCACATTCTTTGAGGTAACATAATAAAACAATAGCATACTTCTTACAATGCTAAAAACACCCATGCAAACAAATGGAAGCCAAATTTCAAGATATTTAATAGAATATTCATCAATAGGGTCATAGGTTCATAGGTTCATAGGTAGGTACTAGGCTATCGGCCCTGGGGCCTATACAAGCCCAGCCAAAAAGGTACCCTGGTTTTGGCCACCCAAGAAAATTATTTTCCTGTGCCACTGTCGAGCAGAGCCACAGAGGTGATCCCTGGGGTGAATTTCCTATTTCCCATCCAGTCATCAAGATTTTTCTTAAAGAGTGCTAATGAGGAGCTTTGTTTGATATAGATAGGTAGTTTATTCCAGAGTATGGGAAGTCTCTGGGACAGGAATCTATCCCTCCGGCATGTTCTATTTATTGTGGTGACAAGGTTTAGGTCCCTAGAGTGTGTAGCTCGGAGGGATTGGGATTTCTTTAAGTGAAGCATGTTCAACAGCTTTGGGTTTGACATAGCTTTGTATGTTAGGCAGAGATCACCTCTGAGTAGGCAATATGCAACGGAGTAAAGCTGGAGTTTTTTTAATCCCATGGAAAAGCTAAAATGAAGGAAATGCACCAATAAACAAGTCAACATAACACTTATAATAACTATACTGGGTTAATAAACATGCTAATAATGCTTTCGCATAGCCTCACTTATCAAATATTCCAATTTTAAGTCTGAATTTAAATCTTTAGGACATAAAGTTTCACATTTAAAGATTACTATATCTTCCAAATTGTTTATCTTGTTTTTTTATTAAATATGAATATTATTAAAATGTGCAATATAACTCTTTGGTACCTGACAATTACAAAACAAAACATAAGCCACATTTCTTGAACTGCAAGACCACATAAGCTGAAACCTTATGTTCTTCTATTTGATTACATCTTCTCCATTTGTATGACATACAAAATGAGCATTGTGTACATGGCACAGTTCCCTTTCAGATACTAATAAAGTGTTGTTAATAAACCTTAAAGGAGATAAACATCTCCCAAATATTGAGATTTGCTAAGGAAGAATTTGTTTCTAAGTAAAATATTATAAAAGTTTTCATCAGGTATCAAAATATGCCAGTTTTCCAAAAGTATTGTTCTTAACTAAAAATTGTGAAAAGGTGATAAAATGCAGCTGCTTTAAGTATCTTTGATCCTAACATGCATTCTACTTTGATTTAGTTCCACATGAGAATTATTTCTCCTTAAATTCCACATTTCCTTGTTTAACAATTTCAGGGTATCTATATTATATAATCTTTTTAAAAATGATAAAAAAATGCTTTTTTATTTCAAAATATTTATGCTTATGAGTAGCATTTCTTCTTGCCCTTAAACATTCTCCAAAGCAAAGGGAAGGGTTTTCCTATGCATACTAATGTGATATTTCAGCATTCATGGATGCAGCAAGAAATGGGCTTTCACTACAATTTCCTGATAATATAATAATATTCAGTCCCCATTTATTTTATGTCCAAGAAGTGCAGTATGTTCCCATGGATTTTATATGTGTAACAGTTTTTATTATTTACACTCCTACAAAAATCAACAAAGCTGTTTTTGGTTCTTTATTTAAAACAAAATCTATGCAATTTACATATTTTACTACATGATTTATAAAAAAGCAGCCGTCATAGATGTACTTTTTTTAAAGAAATGCATTATCACTGAATTTAAATATTATATGT
Organism: Protopterus annectens; assembly: GCF_019279795.1. Lineage (NCBI taxonomy): Eukaryota > Metazoa > Chordata > Ceratodontiformes > Protopteridae > Protopterus > Protopterus annectens. The sequence goes on from NC_056734.1 coordinate 778,719,387, forward strand.
ATAAGGCAAAAATGCAATGAGGATTGGACAAAAAAAAAGACTGAGAATCAGAATGTCATTTTAGTACAGTTAAATTAGATAAGACTTATCCAGCATCTTTCACAAACAACATTTAATTTATACAATTTTTTTGAATGCTGGATCAAGTCCCAGTTGCAGAAACTATGGGTCTACTAAAGGGGTTTGTATAATTCTTATAGAGTTTTGGGGAAAGCATATAATATTACATCCAATGATTTATAATAGGGAGACTGTTTGATTCCCAGTTCAGTGAGGTATCCCATTTGTTTGTATATCCAGTTGTTTAGCATTATTAATATTGCTAGGGTTATTGTATAATGTAATACCAAAAAACGAGCCCAACAGTGCTGAGTCTACTATAATAAGAAGTTGTCACTGATGAGATATAGAAACACTTGATATTTTATTATTAACACAAATTAAAATTCAAACTGATTGAGCGCTTTCTTCCCTGCATATAGGATTTCATCAGAATCAATAAAAAATTCTCATGTTCCTCTATTTATACAAAATTACTGTGACATCACCAGTGATGAATGTAACATAGTTCATTAATATTAACAAGCTTATAAATATCAAATGGGTTTCTGACCAATATTTAAAAACTTATGAATACATTTTTAAACAACATTTAAAATGTTAAAAACAAATAAATATCAAGACATTTATACAATATATTAAAAACTTTATGTTGATAGAATAATAATGTAAAATCTTTTAACTTAATTATTATATAACGCTTTTTTGTTTAAGATAGGTTTGATAGAGATAATTTCATTTAAGCCTGGCCTTTGCCCTAATATTCCAAAACTAAATTCAAATTGTCAGACTAGAGGAATAGTGTATTTGGCTATCTATAAATCCTGTCCGGCCTTTTATGTGGGGAAAACAGAATGTAGGCTGAAGGACAGGATTTATGAACACATATACCAGATAACCACAAAAATTATGAATAATGCACTATATAAACATTCTACAATGTGTAAGGATTTTACTGAATTTAATTTTGGAATATTAGAAAAAGTCACAAAGGAACCTTGGGGTGGTGACTATAGAAGCCACATAGAAGAGAAAGAAACATGGTGGCAAATTAAGTTACAAGCTGGGCAAAGGCCAGGCTTAAATGAAATTATCTCTATCAAACCTATCTTAAAAAAGCGTTATATAATAATTAAGTTAAAAGATTTTACATTATTATTCTATCAACATAAAGTTTTTAATATATTGTATAAATGTCTTGATATTTATTTGTTTTTTAACATTTTAAATGTTGTTTAAAAATGTATTCATAAGTTTTTAAATGTTGGTTAGAAACCCATTTGATATTTATAAGCTTATTAATATTAATGAACTATGTTACATTCATCACTGGTGATGTCACAGTAATTTTGTATAAATAGAGGAACATGGGAATTTTTTATTGATTCTGATGAAATCCCTATATGCAGGGAAGAAAGCGCTCAATCAGTTTGAATTTTCATTTGTGTTAATAATAAAATATCAAGTGTTTCTATATCTCATCAGTGACAACTTCTTATTATTGTATAATGTAGCTTTATTAATATTGGCAGGATTATTGTATAATGTAGCATTATCAATATTGATAGGGTTATTGTATAATGTAGTATACTCCAAATTATTATTAAATATGGTATATAACTATTCTTTTTTGTTATGGAAATCTCTTTGCTGATTTAAAAACTGGATAAAAAGTTTCCTTACATTAAATTCTTAGGGACATTTTCAAACATTTGAACAATATTGTTTGGAAAACTAGAAAACATATTTTTTATGTAATGCAACCAACATCTAGAATTGGTACCTGTCAAAACATATGCACAGCATCCCCTCTATCTGTGTTCAGCTCTCCAGTTTCTTCTTCTGTTTCCACAAGCCAGTCATGATAGAAATCATGCATAGTCAACTTAAGGAGAAAGAATCGTCACAAGTATGTAGATTTAAAGTATATTTGCAGATTTGCATTTGATCTACTGACTTTAATAGAGTCAAAGTAACTCCTGAAATGAATTTTCTGAAAAAAATGAAATTAATGTCAACAAAATATAAAAAAAATAAATAAAATAAATAAATTAAACCACATATCTTCCAAATATAGAGACTTCATAGGAACAAAATTAAATCCATGCAAAGAACATTCACAATTGGTAAATTCATGTTCTAATCAGACATGATCAGTAGCTTATAATCCTTGAGAAAATAGGTTCTCCTTGTGTCATATATTTATTCCACATTGAGGTCCCTCTCTACTCTGTCATGGTCTATATATTTTCTCATATTCCCATCTCCAGACTGCCTGGAACTGCTTTCATTGTATGAGACTGAAGAAGGTAAAGACTCATTTTCCAAAAATCAAGCTTTTAAATGAGACACTTATGCCTACCTTCACTACAATGGCTTGCGGTTGCTGATGTTGATTTCAGGTTCTGATGTTTCCTCCAAGTGGATGAAAAATTGTGATGTTCCCTAAAAAAATCAAACATAATCATGACCATTCATTGTCTTATTAAAACTTTGTCTTCTTGTCATTGATCTCCTTCTCCAGTCTAAATGATCATGCTTAATAAAGTTGCAGTGCATGGTGCACCTTGATCTTACTATGAATTTAGGAAAATGACAACATGGGTAAGAACTTTCTGATGTAATAAAGTTGTTTAAAAAGTTTTAGGAATCTTTCAGTGTTGTTCTAGTCTTAAAATACTGCTTATCACCAGCTATTATAGAACAGTGTGCAAAACATTTAAACAGCTTTAAAAGCTATTATACACTTCGTTGTCTTACACCTACACGTACACACACAAGCACACACACAGAGCATGAATGAGTGGAGTGTCTAAAAGATTTTAAAGTTGTGTTTGCATATGTGTGTGGAAGTGAAGCATTTAATAGCTTTTAAAGCCATTGGCCCATCAGATAGACATTTGCCTGGTGTCTCTGTGGCTGTGCTATGTCTTTTATGATTTTCAAGGCTGTTAAATATTTCATACTCCGACACTTTTTTCTGTTACTAGCAATACACGTAGCAGTTTATGCTTCAAACACTACAAAAATATACTATTGGGATTTTCCATTCATAACTGCTTGTATGTTCTTCATGCCAATGTCAAGATTCACCTCACAATTTTTGCTTTGCTCATTTTAAGTGACACATGATCAGAAATTGCATCATAATCTTCTATATCTTTTTTCCTAAATTTGGAGCAGAATCAAGAAACTTAGTGCAATGCAAATGTTTCCTATACTTGCTTTAAACTATAATGTGTTGCATGTACAACTTTAGGATTCAAAAAATAAAAAACAATTATTGCTGCAGATGTAATTTTCATCTAATAGCAAGCACACATGTTTACAAATGTAATTCAGTGATTTTAATCTAATAGCAAGTACAAATGTCTAGAAATGTAATTCAGTGAACTGTGTGACATCCCCTCCTCTGGGCCCATAATCAAGGAGCCTGAATCCTCGCTACTGACACCAGTGATGGACATTCACTTGGAACAAAAATAGATACACATAGTATTTCCAGAGGCAGCTCTCTGTATCAAGCACAGTTTCCCTTAAGAGCACACAGGTAACACACTCAGTCCAGGGGTTGGGTCTTCTTATCTGTCTATCTCCAGGCCCCCTGTAGGACTTCCCACTGGTACAGCTGTAGAGTTGAGTCCTCTGCTGAGTGTCCAAGCCAAGTCCTCCACCACTCTCTCTGTGAAACCAGTGCTCTATGTCCCTGTTCCAAGTAGCTGACACACACACTCTTTGAGATTTGATTTTCACACATTTACACACACACACACACACACACACACACACACACACACACACACACACACACACACACCTGGAAAAGGCTGGAAAATATTTACTAGTTATGCCTCTCTACCCAGTCTATAAGGTAGTTACTGACACCAGACACTCCAAAGCCAGCTACTCTAAGGCTCTTACAAGGATATCCAATTATGCTGAGTGAAATTAATACCAATACAAATGGTAGTGTTTGACCAATGCAGTAAGGCTTTCAGGAGTGGCCACGGTTTAACCAAATAAATATACATACTCTTAAAGGTTAAAATATTCTCTAAAAGACAGTCACAATGAAATGTTTAAAAATATTTAATAATAAATAATAAAAGAACATGAAAATACTGAATATCTATTTACAATAGACACCAGAGTTTCAGTCACAGGCAATATTAAGAATAACATGGATGAATATAGTCACACAGATACAGAAAAACAGTACTTAACTAATCTCACTATATTGTCCTTACTGATCTAAAGAATTACTCTTCCCTGGTCACTTACTAAAGCAAGGCAAGATGAAGTGCATGAGCGTTCTTCCTTTTTGGTCAGGTTTCAAAAACACGCTGCCCTGTGACTTCAGTCACATCTGGTATTAAAACATAACTTATAGTCCTGGATTACAGAATTACATCACATACATCTGGTCATCTGACTTCTGGTTCCCATACTACCCCCTTTCATAGCAAATGAACCAGATTCTAGTACATATGTGTCAATAATACACACAAACACATACAGCTTTGCTAAGATCTGTTGCAGGTTCTGGAAGTCATAAAACAATTTCAAACTTCCACCCTTCCAGAGTAGCAATTAGTTCACCCCCAAGGACAATACTGAAGCCTTCCTAGTACAGACTTTTTGTCTTTGGCTACATTGAGACTTGTGAGATACAATCTTTATTGCTTAGACCAAGTAATTTAATTTCAAACTATTTTTCAAAGTTAGCTGGACTGAGATTAACCTCTTCTCATCAATTATCCTCTGTTACAATATATTCATTTTAATAGTTACCATATAGTCTGATATACATGTATACTTATTTTTCTGCCCAGCAGAACCCACTGTTGGCACATTTTTAATACAAGCAACTTTCCAAATACATTTGCAACACATGCACCTGTACAAATCAGTTTGACATACAGATGACATATAATTCTTTAGAAATCTCCAGCTAGCTATGCTGGCATATGTTACCCATCCACTGCCCTACTTCTTCTGGCATAGCTGGCAATACCTCACATCATCACAAACTACATGACACTCAATAAGCAGTCTCGATCTCAGCAAACATTGATCATACTACACATCCTCATCCTCTAGTTGTCCAAAAGCATAATAAAAAGGTCTGCAGCAGTGTTTAGCTACTGCTCAGATAGTTCATTGCATACCAAGATTGTAAATTCAATGCAGTAATTTTGTGTAGTTATTGCAAATGGAGCATGTTACATTGCTGTTGCAGCTAACTGGTGAAGCTTTAACAAATCACTGCACTTCTATTTCATTTGTCTGCCATGTTTAACTCAGCATATCATGTTTACCTGTAGGCTGAGTGGTTCTCATGACTCTATCCCAAACAGATACTACTGCAAAATCAAATTGCTGTCAGAGAAGGAATACTGATTTGTTCAAACCTGTGCTAATCCATCTTGTGGATTAGTGAAACATATTGACACTACCTTAAATATTTATGAAGATGCCATCTGAAGTCTGCTTTGTGAATTGAATGTTGAGCAGTTGGGTGCAAGCTAAGACTAAGCTGCTTAGTGAATTTTATGAATTCAGTACACTGAGGGCCAGATTCCAAAAGAGTTGCTTGTAGTATAACTGACCTACTTCAATGTAAGGCCTATCAATAAACAGGCATACACAAGGAGCTGGATTCCAGAAGACCTGGAAGACCTGCTCTCACTGTAACTGATCACTTACACTGAAAGCAAGTCTTCTGGCATCATGCTCTGAGCATTTATACTTACAAGCCTGATTGCTTGATTTTACACATGAGTTGTAGTTTTCTACCATCCATTTTCAGTTTACATAAAATGACGCTCTTAGTAAACATAACTGCATTTAACTTATTCACGGCAATGGAGCTCAGGAAGTTTGCACTGTAACTTCCAATGGATGGAGCCTAAGCTTTTTGACAGAACCAAATTATGTCCTCACATTTCAAACAAATGTTCCTATCTCTGGAACCATAGGCATTATGAAAGAAGTATAAATGGCAAACCCTTCAGCACAAACTATTTTCAGTGTGATAGTATTCTTTAGGTTCTAGATCTTAAACTGAATTTTATAACTCACAGTAAACACATTAACTATTATGTTTGTAATATTTTGTAACCAACTTACAATATCTCAGCTACCACTAAAGTTACACAAATACTGTCAGCAGCATTTTATTCATCTAGCTGAGGGATTTCATATGAGGCTAAAGAGTTCTGTCTGTGTAACTTGGTTGCTGAAATATTTATAAAAATGTGAAAATTATATATATACAAATTAATATCATAAAAACAACTAATATCTATTTACCTGCACTAGACAAAGGTCAAATATTAATGCAGTTGAATTTGCCATTGTGTAAGGTTTAAGACGAAATCTTTTAAAACCTTGTACATAGCATGGTTTTAGAATTATCTATGCAAATATGAACAAAAAACTTGACGCCTTCAGGTGTCAGTAGGCGCTATCTATAGATGCACCTGGAGGCATCACTCAGATATAATGAGTTAAGTTGCTAAACTAACTTCTACTGAAATATAAGTCTGAGTGGCTATCCACTACCATGTGTATGTTCTTCCACCAGAATGTACTGGTGATTCTTGCTGTACAGTACGTTGGAATAATAGTTTGTCAACACTATGAGATATTATAGATAGAAAAAGAATAATGGTAATACTCATTGCTGTAGTATTAATTATTAAAGGATGAAGATGAATCGGTGCATTTATTTAATGGCTTCCCATGTAGGGTCTAAAACTGGTCCACTTAAATTAGTTGCTATCATGGTAGAAATGATTAAATTAGCACATACAATACAAGACTCATCTAGCTATCTATATTACTTTTCAAACTCCTTTTACTTATACAACAATGACAATGACTAGTAACAGATTTATTATTTTAGTCACATTTCATGATTTATTCATTATGTTTTAAGAGGAAGAATAAAATAGCTACTTTATCAACCAAGAGGCATTCATATTTCTATGATTGCACTTAAAGTTATCAGTTGTTATTGACTTAATTTTATTAAATTCAATTTAATTTTAATTGCATTCTTGCTGTACATTTAATTGTATGTATACTTTTCATATGCAGTCGTTTTAATTAATTTAACATTATGCAGTATCTAGGACATAACATTTAAGAAAGCTAATTTTGATGATTTTGCAGGTAGGAAAAATAAATGACTTTCATTTGGTTCGAGATCAGTATAGCCCATCAGAAAACACTGACCATAGTAAATCTCTCTTATAATTTAATTAGCATAAAACAGCTCACAAAACAGATGTTTACCCACATTAGTATGATTATCAGTGCATGACAGACCTAAGCCTTCTTTGTTAACAATTCTTCTAAGGCTGTACTTGCTGAAGTCATTCCTAAGTGATCATCCATGATTGCTAAAATAATAAGACAATTTTCAGAAGTGCATACAATGTAATTGCCTTGTAATAAGCTTGTCTTGCACTGTTGAGCTGGAAATGCATGCTTATAATATCACATAAGACTGAAAGGATAGATACTGCTTCTTATACAGTGTCTGAAAGAAAACATATCTGTTTTCAATTACCTTTTGAGATCTGTAACTGCTCTGCTGAAAAGTATGCCAAGGACTACAATAACAGTTTTGATGTGCACCAATTAAAAGATTGTTAGGACTAGTAAGCCCCTGTTAACAGACGTGACATCTGACTTTGTTACTGCAAGCCCAAAATAAATCCTCAGCAGCAGCAGGGGTTTTGCATCTTGATGAGAGAATGAAAGATAATATATTGTAGCTCCTGATAGAACAGGTTTGTTAGAACACATTTTGCACACTCTTGTACAACAATGTATTATTAACATAGTTATGACACAATGCCTCCACAACTTGCAATTTTCGACTATATTTCTTGTTTGACTACTTCACTGTGATGTTGGGCAGCTTATCATAACTCAGAAAAACTTTGAATCACAAGGGAAGAGACTCAGATATAATTAAAACATGTTTGATTGGAGTACTGTTCCCTGCTGTTATGTTTTTATTGTTATTTGAAAATTCAATGATACCTATTAAAAGAAAGAAAGAAAGAAAGAAAGAAAGAAAGAAAGAAAGAAAGAAAGAAAGAAAGAAAGAAGAAAGAAAATTAATCTCAGTTTACAAACCAATTTATTTAATTTTTAGGCCACCATAGGTTGGCCCCTGATTTTGGTATACCCTGGTGTTGCTGAGATAACATAACATTTTATGTATTTATTTATTTATTTATCAATTTATTCTTTGTTGACCAGGTTTATTTCACCAGACTAGTGGCCTCTTTTCAGGTGAGACCTCAGGCAGTAAGCACTACTAATGTAAATTTGTCCAGGATATCTGGAAACCTCCTATGCTTTTTGATAAGGTGCTATGATATTTTTTATATACCACCAACTCAAGCAAAGAACTCATTTTAATGTCTCATCTGAAGGATGGCCCACACAGGAGTCCAGTACCCCTCCCCCCAACACACTGCAGCATCAACATTTTGAAAATAAATTCAATCACATGGAGTAGGAGTAGAAACTACAGCCTTCTAATCTTTCAGTCCCAAAGAAAGGTATGCTACCTGTTGTACCACAAATGGTGCCTGTGACTGTGTATTCTAAGAAATAAGTAAAATTTAATTATAAATAGGTTTTGGTTTGGCAGTAATATATATTAAAACAAAGACTAATGTGCATCAGCCAGCCTAGCTTCTTAATATGAACTTAAATCCAGTCCAAATCTGGAGCTTCACACTCTTTCTTACCGTATTATCTTAGTAACCCAATTAAAACCATAAGGTCTCTTTAACCCGTGAAATTGGGAGCAACAATACGTAATGCATTTATTTTATTTTTTTAAACATAAGCTTCTATAAATCAATGTAAAAGCTGCCAAGACTTTGTCAAGTCCCAATATAGGCTGATACAGTTATAAGGCTATGCCCTAGCCACACTAGACAAACCAGCCAAGAGGACCACCCATTTTGATAATAGCAGATTTTTGTAGATGTCAATCGGAAGAGTGAGAAGGCAACAAATTGAATTGCTGCTTACTGCTTCTACATCATAACTGTTTTCAAAATAATTATTTATTTGACATTGATAAATGGAGTAAGCAAACAGATTATGAATGACAGAAATATATAAAGGGAACTGGTTATCACAAAAGGCTTTGAAAAGCTATCTCCAGTCAAGTCTGTCAAATGCTTTCTGAAGTTCAATACGTAAAGCAGTTAATACAATCCTCTTTCCTGAAGCACCTATAAATAAAGACAGGGTATAGCTAAAATCATCACTATCCTATTTCCTTCCCAAGAATTCTGAATTGTTAGCTAGATCAGGTCTGTGGCAATTATGTCTTATTCTATTGCAGATGTTCTTCCATATTTAACATATAGCTTATGTCAAATTTTGGGACTATCAAAGAAATAAATTGTTATAAAGATGTGAAAGAAGAGTAAATTCAGATGAAGTGTTACATTTGGTGAATATCAGCTCCTACACCAGTGGCAGGGCAGTGAAATATTTGTAGAGCTCACCACATAAGCCACCAGGACTGTGTTTTCCCTCTTTGACATTTTTTGTGGTCAGCTTCTTGTTCAGCAGAATGAAACAAAAGTATCTGTTACCATCACTGGATTAATCCAAGCACTTTTCTATCTTTTAAGAACCTATCCAGGGCAAAAAAAAAATCACACAATCCTGATATCCTGAAGATTCTAGTGTTTGCCATGTTATCTGCATGACCATAAAATGGCACAGAATCCATGTAATTTTCTGAGTGCTTGCCTTTAGCTTAACTGTAGTAATTAAAAGTTTCAGCAACTGGTGTTTTGCACTGCTTTATATAACTTTGTAAATAAACATATAAAAACTTATAGCATGAAGTAAAATGATCTACATAGTTTTCCCCATGCCCTTATTTGCGATACTTGGTTAAAAGTGAGAAGAAAATACTCTGCAAAATGAAATCTGGGACAGGTATGTATCATGATTCCTGTTGTCACTTATTAAATGGGAGTGCAGGGTAGTGAAACTACTTCCAGGAATCAGATGAAATGAAGTTTTATAAGGTATACTATATAATATGAGAGGTCTATATTACATTATCGAAGTTTCAAAACTTCGAATCTGATATGGTCGACACCATATAATTGAAGTCTTGAGACATCAAAAATGTAATAAAACCCAACAACCTACAAAAACAAACCATTTAAACACTCTAAAAAGGGGGGCAAGCCCCCCCACCCCTGCTACTTAAATATACCAACTTCGAGATCGCACTATAGTGCAGAAAAGGGAAATCTTCCCTTTCCATGCTGTATGGAGATCTCTGTTAAAAGATTAGGTTTCAAGACTTCGATCATATGGTGTTGACCATATCAGATTCAAAGTTTTGAAACTTTGATCTTCTGATATAGACCAAATATGAGAACCGTAAGAGGTAAATAAATGACATCTGAAGAGATACTTGGGGGGTTGTATTTCAGCTTTAGTTTGTTTTAATTGCTTAATTAATGTAATTCATTTATTTTACCTTTTCTTTGATTTTGCTGACCAGAAAAGTCCACCTGGATGATTCACCCTTCTTCATCTAAAGTTTATGGAGAAAATCTCTGTGCAATATAGTATGAAAAGAAAAAGACAGAGAGAGAATTAATATGATACAGTAAGCCCATTTATGGTTTGGGGAGCAAAATTCATAGCAGGGCTAGTACAAGATTTGTTAGAATTGTATACACGGGAGTAGGTTTAGTATCTAAAGTCACACACACACACACACACACACACACACACACACACACACACACACACACACACACACACACACACAGGTGGGTAAAGAGAAAGATAGATAGATAGATAGATAGATAGATAGATAGATAGATAGATAGATAGATAGATAGATAGATAGGTTGTTAGATATACACATTGCATATGCAGAAATTTTTGGTGCTTAAATAGTAGAAATCACCTTATTCTACATGTTCTGAATTTAGGATATAACAAAGGGGTAATTGTACCTATACGCTAATATACAAAAGCTGAAGAAGAACGTATTACCATACTATCCCCATCTATTAAATACTTGAAAATCCATGCAAAAGCAGCTGTTATATCATCTTACATATAACAATTTGTGATCACCTACTTAACATGATTTTCACCCTAGGGTCAGCACTAAATCTGCTCATTTATCCTTTTTAATATGATTAATCATTGTAAAGACAGGGGTCTTTCCTTTGCTGCTGTTCTCTTCGATCGATCTATGGCCTTTCGTACCATCTCTCATGCTCTCCTCTTACAAGACATGCAACGCATTAAAATGGTTCACTAAAATTGTTCCAAGCAGTTACACAAGACTCACTACTTACACCAGTTCTGTTCAGTAGCTTTGCAAATGACATGCATGTCAAAATTCCTGGTTCTACATTAATAAAATATGCAAATTGTTCCACTGTCATCTGTACTAATTAAGTCCATCAGTCAGTGGTAGCATTTCACACAGCTTAACTTTCAAAGTCTCGAACAATGACTTAAAGACTCAGATTTTTTATTACATGCCAATAAAATTGAAATACTTGCATTTCACACAGGTGAAATATAACTTCACAAAATAACATACCAATGGAACAGGTTTCCATGTTAAACGTTTAGGTCCATTCATATAATTGAAGAAACACATTGACTTTTGCGGCTTCCAAAACTCACAAAAGGTTGAATATGTCATACAAGCCAAAAGCTTATTTAACAGAAACAGTACAACTAAATACATCACAAACTCTATTACTACTTAGATTACTTTATGCGTACTGTCTTTATTAATATTCATACATAAGCTAGAAGAAACATCCAATAAAATTGCAAAATATGCTGCCGATGTCCCAAATACAACTCATCATTGTAATGCAGTTCATAAGGTTATTGGATAGAGTTTAAACACATTTTAACATTTAACCAGTTAAAAACACACACAGAATTCTGTGTCAACCCAGAAATTGCCTACTAATCTCTAATTTGCTTCCAAAATATATGCCTCGCAGAGAGCGAAGATTTCTGACATAAAACCTCCTAGATATTCTCAAATCAAACAACTGCTATGGTGACTTTTTATACTCTGTTGCTATAGCCAAGCTGTTCAGTTTCATTTCTCAGACCTCAGGCCTGACAGTAGATATAAGACATCTTTGTACAATATAAGAACTTAATTAACTTCCATGTAGACCAGTCCATGTACCTGATTTTCATCTCTGTCTCACCTCTCCCCAACCTCTACTCATCCTAGTTTTTCTCTGTCTTCCTCTATCCCATTTTAACTACTATATTATCTTCATTTTTAACCTTATATTTAACTGTTGTCATATGCTGTCAGTGTAATTTGTAGCCTTTATTACTGATGTTTTCTATTTAAGTACGTATACATTTTACAGTTACTTTGCATATACATTCAAGAATGTGCATCTATAGTTGATTTTTGTGACCTCTGTGGAACTTTTCTTCCCAGGCCTCCACTGAAAATGGGCCTTTAGCTCGGTGAGATAATTCCAGGTCAACAGATGGAAATAAATAAATAAACAGTATGTATTACAGTATGTGGTGCTTATAGCACATAATGGGAGAGAGTGACACAATATATCAGACATGATCCCATTATAATCCTGTTTGTTTATAAATAAATGATCCACCTCATAAGAACAAGGCTACTGCTCCATTATATGACTATTTGGACTTCTAGCAGAGTAGTGATGTTTCAAAATATAAACGCACACTGGCAAGAGTCCTAATAAGTGTGGTTATCTTGGAAGATCAGAGTAGAGGTGTTCTGTGAGCAAGCAAGAGTCTTTAAACCTTGAAAGTATTTAACATGGAACTGTTGGGCATTGTAGTGATGTTAAATGAAAATTTCAGTTCAGTTACTAAACAATGAATGCATTGAAAAATCCATCCATCCATCAATCCATCCATCCATCCATCAATCCATCCATCTATATCTTACTTACCTGGCTCTGTATGTCTCATGATAGTAGTAAGTTGAATTGGGGTAGATACCAGTGCTCCATAACCAGCAGCAGACTCCAGGTCATCCTCAAAGATCTCTAAGTAATCTGTGAAAAACTGAATCATATAATTTCTCCAGACATCTTCAGCTCTAGCACACAGCCCCCCACCTAGTAGGCTATGCCTAGAAGTCCTCCTGAAGAAGGCACCATGATGACAGCTTCATAAATGATTCCAAAACCTATATTAACATTTCTCAATTCAGAGGTGCAATTATCTAGTATGAGATCTTTTGGGATTACCAAGCTCCTCTGTTGACCATGGACAGCAAGTCCAAAAACACAACAAAGGATCTTTACTTATGTCACTTGTATCCATGATGTTATCCTTTTAATTACTATGACAACAGTGAAAAATGGAGACAAAGACTGACCAGTAAAAGTGAAACATTCTATAGGCACATTTCTTACATATATACTAAATTATGAGTTATTGATTAAATGATATTCCCAATCAGACTGACACACAACATTGCTTTTATTCAACTGTGATATCAGGGAGGATTAATGAGCAAAAGCAGGGTAGAGAAAAGAAGGAAGCATAAAATATTCTGCGGTGGCTTAGTAGGTATAGCTTCCTAGTACTGATAATATCCTGTTGATGCTATGACAGCCTTATGCCTATGCAGCAAAGAATGTTTTACCATACTGCTTATAATCAAATGGAATTAGGGTGTGTTATCATATTATTCACAACCTAAAAGTCATGCTTGCTTCATCATCAGCTGCACCCCCACACACACACGCACATACACACACACACACACACACACACACACACACACACACACACACACACACACACACACACACACACACACACACACACACACACACACACACACAGTCCTTATGAAAAACATAAGCATATCTGCCTTGCCAGCAAACTAAGAAAATCAGATTTTTCTGAAAAATAAAACTGTGAAGGATATTAATTACAAAACCTTTTTGTAGGAAACAATCTCAAGTGCAACTCCCATACCTCCCTTACCTATATTCATTAACTCAATGGTTATACAACTGAAAGGAAAAGCGAAACTTCCGGGGTAATAAAAGACCTTGTGCAACTGTAATCTTGCAGTACAGATAATGAATGCAAAAACATTCCCGGACTTAATTCCAAGACTTATGGATTCCAAGAGTTGGTTCTGTGAAGACTGTATTTCAGCAGGTACCATTTGTCAAATGGTAAATCACCTGGGAATCAATCCACGAACCATGGCAGAATACAATCACCATAAACCACCCGAAGTATTTTCAAGCAGACCAAGTGACTGTTACCATTGTCTCTGGCAACAAAGGCCAGAAAGTATGTCTAATATTCAGATAGCTGGCAATTGCATCACTCATCATAAGCATGTCCACACAATGTCGGGGGTGCTAATGGACAGATGAAAAGTCAACAAGCAAAGGAGAGTAATAGTGCTGAAATTGAATTCATCCTCAAGTCTTGGTGAGTACCTTTGCAAGGTGGACCCTGTTTTTCACAAAATCTCACCAAGGCGACACTGATATATAGACTGTATTTATATAGTATATATCATGGACAGAAGTAAGTTAAAAACAAAAAAAAATAGCTGGGTGCACAAGACCCAGGATAAAAAAGTGCCCAATCATGGTAGGTGCACTGGTGCCAGGACTGGACAAAAATGACAGTGTAGAATCCTCAAAATACAGAAACATTACTACAATGGGGCCAGGCCAGACCCAGGGGGAGGATGTCTCCCCTGTTGTAGAAGGAAGTAGCAGTCCATAAAAATCACAAAAACTGATTGGCCAAAGAAGAGCCATAAAGATGATAGAGTGGACTATTGAGGATAAAAAATAAATTAGGTATTGTAACTATTATGTAAAAAGCCCAAAATTTCCAGACACAAAATATACAAAATGATTAAGAGAGAAATTAGAGGAAATAAAAATAATTCCGCAAGAAAAACTGTCAGAAGCTTCAAATAACAATTTGTGTTCATTAATACAACAGATTTTTGAAAAACGGCATATAGATCAAGAAACTTTGATCTCTTTGGAAAAAGGAGCATCTGAGAAAGTGCGAAAATATAAACAACAAAACCTAGAGATACTTGAAAAATATAAAAAAGAAATATGGACATGGGAAAGAAGATTTGATATGGTGCAATATTTATGTAAAGGAGAAAGCCAAGTTAACTAATATAGAGAAGGCAGTCTCAAAGATATTCAAAGAGAAATACAGGCAAAGGCATCCAGATATGGAAAATTTCACAATAAAAAAATAATATCACAAAGATGTAATGTGGAAAAGAAGATTAATAAAGCAGAAGTTAAAGAAATAGAAGTTGAAGTTAAGGAGTGCCTGCAAAGTGAAGGATTTAATGTAGATGGTCTTACACAGGCTACATCACATCATGATGGAGTGAATCCCCAGAATAAGGAAAAGCAAGAAGATCAGGAGACATGTAAAGAAGAAATATTGACATGGAGAAGGAAAAGAGATTTAATATGGTGTAATATTTATGTAAAGGAGAAAACAAAACTAACCAATACAAAAAGAGCAGCACCAAGGATATTTGAAGAGAAATACAGGCAAAGGAATACAGACATGAAAAACTTTACAATACAAAAAATAAGAAGACTAAGAGGAAAAGTAGAAAAAGAGATTAGTAATGAAGAAGTCAAAGAAATAGAAATTGAGGTTATGGAGCAGCTGCAAAGAGAAGGATTCATTGTATAAAATCGAATGCAGAAAGCACCACAACAGGATAGAGCAATGGATATCCAAATTAAGGGGAAACCAGTAGAACAGGAAGGAATTGGTCAGGTACCATATCAAGATATTTTGGAGCCTTCCACAGGAAACCAGTATAAATGTTCACTTGAAGCTAGACAGCAAGGAAAGGAATAGGAAACTGTGGAAATGCTGATGCAGTCAATGTTGAGCAGTGATAGGCCAGTTAGTTCCCATATGACAGAGCAACAGATGACACAGGATGAAATTGAAGAGAATGCGCTGCAGGAAGATGGTATAGAACTTTCTATAGAAAGCCCACAGGAAATGGAAAATAAGGGATGTGCCATCAGTTTGGAAGAAAATGAGCTAAGAGAAGAGTTGCTTGATTTAATGGACATGGATAGATATATCAAGATCAATGAGAGAAATAGACTACAGAAGGTCAGCAAAAACCCAAAAAGTAAGAAGTCTGATAAAACAAATGAACACAATAATTAGGATTATTCATAGAGATCCATGCAATATAACAGAATTAAACAGGATATACTACTGTGCTGCTAAATTAATAAGTGATAAAGTTCTACCACAAGATCACAGGGTAGTGAGGGAAAGGAAGGGGAGAAATTGAATAGCATCATGGAAGTATCAAATAGAGAAAACTATAAAGCAATTAAGACAAGAAGTGTCACTGTTAGAAGATTATAAAAGAGGGAATAGATCAACAAAAATAGTAAGAAAAATAGATGTGATTAAAGCAATGCAAAGTATTAGAACAGACCAGGATCTATCATGCATGATTGCAAATAACAAACTAAAAGTGTCAGCGCAGGTGGAAAATCTTAGAAGATGCACTGATAAATATAAGGGGAAAGTACAAAATAAGCAATTTATTGATGACCCAAAAAAGTTTTACAGAGAATTGGGAAATAATGTAAAAGGAATTGAAAGACCACCAAAAAAAGAGGAAGTAAATACATTTTGGAGAAATATCTATGAAGATCCTGTGGAATATAACAAAGATGCTAAATGGATAGAAAAGTTAAAAGAAAGGATAAGAAGTTTAAAGGTACAGGATATAAAATGGGGTGTAGTAAGAGCCAGAGAGGTTGAAACAAAGTTAAGAAATACATCTAACTGGAAAACCCCAGGCCTGGATGCAGTACCTAACTTTTGGTTAAAAGTATTAACATCTTTGTATGAGGATTTAGTCATGAGTAAGAATTATTTATATGCATACCCCAAACAGACACCACACTGGCTAACAACAGGGAAAACAATGCTCTTACTTAAGAGTGAACCTGCAAGCTACCCTAAAAATTATAGCCCAATAACTTGCCATCTGATAACTTATAAACTATACATGGGAATTGACGCCGACAGAGTTTATAGTCATTTAGAAGAAAACTCAATTATGGCAGTAGAAACAAAAGGGCAAAAAAAAGAAAGTCATATGGAACAAAGGATCATTTGTTGTTAAATAAAGTTATGGTGGAGAGCTGTAAAAAGGGGAAGAATCTAAGTATGGCATGGATTAACTACAAAAAAGAATTTGATAGTATCCCACATTCATGGATAAAAGAGTGCTTAAAAATGTATAATATACACCCTACACTGATTGACTTCATTACAGCAACCATGAAACAATGGCAGACCACTTTGCAGTTAAGCCATGATAAAGGACAGAGTATTATCCCAGGGATAAAAATGTAAAGGAATATATTCCAGGGTGACTCTCTGTCATTGTTGCAATTCTGCCTTGCCATTAATCCATTAAGGTGTTTAGTTAACAGCTTAGGCCATGGTTATATTTTGCCTCCTAGAAAACAACAAAGTCTAATGACTTCTTATCTTGTCTTTGTCGATCTATAACTGTACAGCTCATCAGATGAGGAACTGAAAGCACAGCTGCAGGTTGTCAAAACTTTTTCAGATGATATTAGAATGTCATTTGGTCTTGATAAATGTGCAAAAGCAACCTTTAAAGCAGGAAAACTGCAGCACCATGAAAACATCAGTTTGGCACAAGAATGTGATATAATAGAACTTGAGCAAGAGGGAGTGTATAAATACTTGGGGATTGATGAAGGATCAGCAATAAAACATGAACAAATGTGAATAAAATTCAGTAAGGACTACTTTAGAAGACTTAAATTAATCCTGACAACAGCTTTGACATCTGGGAACAAGATACACGCTATAAATAAGTTTGCTCTTCCTGTCCTAACTTACAGTTTTGGAGTAATTGACTGGCCCCAAAAGTGTTGGACAGATTAGATATTTAAACAAGAAGGATGCTTCATGTTCACCAAATGATTTATAAAAATCAGTGTATACCAAGATTATATATTCCCTGTTCCAAAGGAGGGATGGGTCTTCTTGAAATTGATTACATGTATAGATCTGCAATCGTGGGACTCCACACATATCTACTGACCTCACAAGATCCAAATTTAGTGAAAGTTTTGAGACATGAGGAGAATAAATCTAAGATGACTTCTCTGCTTAATTTAGCAGAAGCATATTGACATCAAGCAGGAATGGAAATCAAACCAGAAGTAGATAAAAAACAGGCAGCAACTGAATGTGCTAAAAAACAAAGGACCAGATGAAAAGGCAAAAAATGTGGATAAAACATAAATATAGTTGCAAGTATAGAAAACTTCTGGAAGAACCTCATGTTGAACAGAAATTAATGCAGGAATGGTTAAGGAGAGGCAAATTCAAGCCAAGAAATGAAAGGTTAATATTGGCAGCCCAAGATAGTGGGCTATGTACACATTGGTTTACAAAGTCCATTGAACATGCGGGAGAAACAGACAAATCTAGGTTTTGTACAACCAAATTGGAAACAGTCACTTACCTTGCTGCTGGTTGTGACACACTAATGGCAGAAGGTCTACATACTGCCGAAGTAGCTGACACACAAACTCTTGAAGATTTGTTTTTTCACACACACACACACACACACACACACACACACACACACACACACACACACACACACACACACCTGGGAAAGCCTGGCACAGGTTGACTAGCTATGCCACCTTCTACCCAGACTATAAGGTAGTTACCCCTGCCAACAAAACCCCTCGCCAGCTACCTTAAGGCTCTTCCAAGGGTTCCCAATATACTGAGTGAAATTAATATAATTATGAATGGTAGTTTGACCTTATACAAGGCTATTAGGAGTGGCCCACACAGTGTCACAAAATATATATGCAAGTACTCTCAAAATTTAAATATCTCTACAAGGATCAGCTGCAATGAAAGGTTTAAATATATTTAATAATAAATAATAAAAGAACAAGACAATACTAACTATATATTTACAGTGACATCAGAGTTCAAAATCACAGGAAATATCTAAAATAACATTGCAGGACAGGTTCAGACAAATAAAGAAAAACAATGGGCCAGATTCACGAAGGCTTGCACGGAGTCTTAGAGTAGAGTAAGACTCCATGAAGCCATCATGTCCGACGAGGGGCGTGTAAGAGAGCTCCTAAAATTGCTCTTACACGGACAGGGCTGGGATATGCAAATTACCTCAATTGCAGGTGAAAGGCATGCAAATGAGGTAGATTTGCGATTCAGGAAACCCGAACCTGTCCGAGTAAGAGGAGTGTTATTTACAGAAATGTACTCAGTTTACAACTGAGTACTGTTCTGCAAATAGCAAAACGGAGCCATGATAGCTCCAAATAAAGGTTGCATCCAGTGCAGGAAGCACGCCAATGGCCAAATATATGGCCATGTGAAATGTTTCCTGATGCAATATGAAAATAATAATATTTTATTTATTTTCGCGGATTTCCGATGTTTAAGAGTAGCGCAGCGCCACGCAAACGGGGTGCGCTCTAAAACCCAGAATACTAAAAATTAAAACCCACAAATGTGGATTTTATTGAAATTGTTAATGTACAATGCAAGGGAATGGCAGGCTGAAGACAACAAGGCCACCGAGTAGAGGTTGCTAAAGAGGGAAGCTCAGTCTAAGACATGTAACCAAGCATTAGTAGGCAATCCTATGTAAATGAGTATTAGGATAGTGAATCGCAAGTTTACATAGCAAATGAGCACAGTCAGTGGAGTGTAGGAGTAGGATATGGGGAGTAACAGAGTAGAAGATAGGTGACATCATGAGGGGGGTATGTATGAAAGAAGTGAAGCTCATTGGAACCGAGAGGCATGTATCAGCTGTCATTCACACAGCATGGAAAGAGGTGTGTCAACAGATAGGCTAGGGAAAGGCAAGAAATGGAATGTGTATGCCGTGGATAACACCAAAGTTTCTTGTTGAGCGGGTATGCGCACGTGTGCATGCGTGTAAACCCGAGTAAAACAGAGTGCGCTTGTGTAAGCGTGAGT
The DNA here is from genome assembly GCF_019279795.1 of Protopterus annectens. Lineage (NCBI taxonomy): Eukaryota > Metazoa > Chordata > Ceratodontiformes > Protopteridae > Protopterus > Protopterus annectens. Next base: position 778,739,592 of record NC_056734.1, read on the forward strand.
GTGTGCGTTTAAGCCAGAGTAAGCATGTATAAGGCTGTTTAAAGAGTTGTAAGTGAGTTTGCGCTGGTGTGTGCACGTTTTAACCTGAATAAGCAAGTTCTAGTCAGTGTAAGCATGTGTGCGTGCGTGTTAGCTGCTGTGTGCATGTTTGCGCTTGTGTGAGTGGTGCTCCCCCCTGAGGAAACAGAAAGGAAAAAGGAAGCACAACAAATAGTAGGAAGCTACCACGGAGTACTAGCAGAGCTAGCAGGTGAAAACAATCAGAATCAGGCAATTACACAGGCAGTAGACTAGCCCAGCCCAGCCTAGCACTTAAAACTCTGCAAACAACAGTCCATTATGTTTCTCACAACAGACACTGCAGTAAGCTAATAGAAGTGAAAACTGAAAAAGCTTTACTGAGACAACGAAATGTTAGGGGTTGCCATTGCTGTTATAAGGTGACATATGCAACATGCTGAGGGTGGTGACAATGGAAATGCTGCTGGACAACCCACAGTGAGGAGACAGAGAAGAGTGTACAGGCCCAGGGTAACCTACCAGGGGCTACATGAGCTGGAGATAGTGGAGCGCTATAGGGTGGACAGAGACTTCCTGCAGCAAATTGTTGAGCTGTGCAGGCCACGCCTCACACACAGAACCAACAGAGGTGAACCCATCCCAGTGGAAACCAAGGTATGTGTTGGCCTAAGAATATTAGCAACAGGTACCTTCCAGAGACCAACTGGTGATATGATGGGGATATCACAGGCATCAGTATCCAGGGTACTACACCAGTTCCTGGATGCCATGTCAGCACATGTCGGTGATCATGTATATTTCCCCAATTCCCATGAGGTATTGGCCAGCAATATGCATCTCTTCCAGCAAACAGTGGAATACCCTGAGGTAGTGGGTGCAATAGACTGCACGCACATGCGCATCAAAGCACCAGCCAGCGTGCGGGGTAGGGTCTACTTCAACCGCAAGGGCTTCCCCTCCATCAACTGCCAGGTCATGTGTGATGCCCAGGGCATAATACTGAATGTGTGTACAGGCTGCCCTGGAAGCTACCATGATTCCCATATCTGGCATCTGATGCAGCTGTACCAGACATTTGCCAATGGGGACATCCCACATGGTCACCTAGTGGGGGATGCTGGCTATGCACTGGAGCCGTGGCTGATGACACCCATCAGAAAAGCACACACATCTGAACAGGAACACCATAATGAGGCACACGCACAAACACGTAATATAATAGAGCGTGTGTTTGGGCTGCTCAAGTCACGGTTCCGGTGCCTGGACACATCTGGTGGAGCCTTGCAGTACTCACCAACTACATGTACCCATATTGTCATGATATGTGCTATGCTACATAATATGATCCTGCAGAAACAGCTGCAGCAGGACCAGCATAGGCCTGGGCCAAACAGCCCCCTACCATTGCCAAGGCCATCACAGGCAGAGCATGACTCGGAGGAGGAACAACCTGAGCTTGCCCCAGTAGGCAGAAGGAGGCATGCCCAGTATGCTTTGGCCTTGGCAAAGAGGCAATGCATAGCACATACACTGACTCAGTAGGAACTCTGGAAATGATACCTCTCTCCGACTTGAACATATAGTAAAAGGGATGCCTAAGTTGACACTACCTGCTTTCAAACATGTACAGGGAGTGTAGTATGTGCATCCGACATTGGCAGCCCTGCAGCACCACCTAAGGCATGATTGCCATGTGTTAAGCAATATAAAGCAGTGCTAAACAGCATTTACCACCATGTAGTACATGCAAATAAAATCGCACACACCAGCTAGCACAACTGTGGTCAATGTTCAGTAATATTGGGCAACGTCCAGCAATATTGGTGAATATTGAGCAATGTCGGACAAGCCGGGTCTAAGTAGGGCATAGCTGAACAAAAGCCAACATGCTCATATTTGCTTAACTGGCCCTTAAGCAGTCTGGTCTGCTCAGTATGAAAGTATAAAGCAGTGATGGGCCTCGAACCTAGGATATTGTGCACTATAGCCAAAGTAATGAACCACTAAACCATGACAATACTGCGGTGGTCAGCCTGTATGAAGGAATGTTGATAAGTCTATGCAAAGTATTTCATGGAAACCCTGCAAGCACAGCATAATCCCTGTCGAGTTATGACACAAAGGTGAGTCCTGCAGTGAGAACAGAACCTGACTTCCAACACACACAGTATAAATGTTAATATCGGTCATGTTCGCACACATCAACAAATGTAGCAACATACTGAAAGGTCACACTGGGCATGCTCACACACTTGAATAAATGAGACAAATGTCAGGCAACAAAACACGGAATGGCAGAACTAGGCATGCTCACACACTTAGGCCATGTCTGAGTACAGCAGTGGGCCACGCATATCTGGCAGTTGCATGTGTTAACCCAGGAACCTGTCACTATACAGCAATCCGCCCTGTGCACACAGTTATATGACAACAGACACATCTATAATATGGTGGAACCCTATCATAATCAAATATGTTCTGCAGATACCAAAGTTGTTCATAGAAACTGGTAAAGTAAAGATGATAAAGACCTGCAAACAGTATCAGCAATAAACATTGTGCATCTTGAACATTAGCATAGGTTCAGAGGTCGATACTAGGCTATCTGCCCTAGGGCATGTAAAAGCCTAGCGAGAGTTTGTTTGGCATTCACAACCCTGTCAGATTACTACACTGTGTTTGTGAATAGTAGGTCACACAAGATAGCCCATGTATGTTTAGGCTAGTGTGCCTCTGTCTAGCAGGGACACAGAAGATATCCCAGGGGTAAACATATGATCACCCATACAGTCATCAAGATGTCCCCTGTATGTGGTCAGTGTCTGGCTCTGCCTACGTGAAACTGGGATTACATTCTGGAGTGAGTGGAGCCTCTGGCATAAGAATCTGTCCCTCCACAATATCCTATTAACATTTCTGCTGAGATATACATCCCTGGAGTGTGTAGCTCCAAGGGAGTCGGATATCCTAAGGTGGAGCATGTCCTGTAATTCTGGGTTGGGTATATCTGTAAACAACAGGCACACATCATATCTGAGTAGGTGGTAAGCAACTGAGTAGAGCTGGAGTTACTGCATCTGAACTGTGCAGGGCATCTGTGTGAGTCCCTAGATCTGCTTGGTGAGTAACTTCCATGGCCAGTACAGTTGCTGCAGGTGTCGGGTAAGGTACACCCCAAATGTGGCATTGTAAACAAGCATGGATGTGATGAGTATAGGGGCACAATGACCTCACTCGATCTAGATGTGAAACCATATGGGATAAGGTGGCCCACATAGAAGGTGTGTCCAACCACTTTGGCAACGTGAATGTCAAAGGCGACAGTACGAACAAGTCATGTCCCCAAACCCCTAACAACTCCTACCGTATGTAATGGAGTACTACCTATGTGGTAATGTGAGGGCATGTTGTTATTCCCAAAGGGGATGACTATGCAACTAATGGCATTTAGCTGTAGGCCATGGCTCAGGCACCAGTCATCCATCTATGTGAGACCCTGTTTGAGTATGCATGTGGCAGCTGGAGAGTTGATCATGGCACCCAGTTTGCAGTCAAGTGTAAACATGTTCAGCCATATTCCCCCTGTGGTAGCCTGTACATCAGACAAATATATACTGAACAAGAGAGGTCCCAGGACCGAGCCGTGTGGGATGCCACATGTAACTAGCGTATAGTCAGACATGACACCTGCAATTCTGACCATGTGGGTGTTATCCCTGATCCAGGTATCAATCCATCGTGTGAGATATGTGTCCATATCAACGCTGGTGAGCCTATGCATAATGGCCAGTGGGTTATTGTGTTGAAGGGTTTTACAAGGTTCAGGTAGGCTGTGTGGACAGCCATCCCTATGTCGATGAACCTGTTAGCCATTTAAAGAATACAAACAGGTTCAAGAGGCAAGATCTGCCCACAACAATGCTGAAATGCATAGGACACAGTGTCTGTAGGTTCCCGATGTCTATGTGTATGTGTCCCATGACAATACGCTCCATAGCTTTGCAGAACAGGCTACTTAGGCTTATAGGGCAATATTGTCTGTGGTCCATTGTGGCACCAACTCTGTGAGCGGGGCCACTGTCGCTGTACGCCATTCCTTGGGTACATATCCTGTGGTAACTCCGATATTGAACGGTGATGTAATGTGAGTGTTGCATCTGTCATGATGCTCATGCAAGATGCAGGCTGGGACACCATCTGGTCACGTTGATACTGTGATGTACGCTTTGGGGAGGGCAGTACTCACCTGTTACTGTGTGATGTCAGGGAGGTTATACTCTGTTGGGATGGATAGTTGCTCCTTAGGGGGGATGGGTGGGAGACATCTGCACTGAACCTGTTTGCCAGGATGTTGGCAATGCCAGTGGGTTCAAGGTAGGTTTAGTCAGTATGCCGTAACTCACAGCATATCAGTGAGTGTCCACCTAGGTTCCTGAAATAACTGAAGAAGGCCATGTGATAGTCCTACGTGTCTGTTGCAATTGTCTGGTAGAAGCGTCCCTTAGAAAAGTTCATGAGTGATTGTAGCTGTCTGCTAGTACAGATCACAGATGCCTTCCCAGTCTGGGATTGTGCTCTATCATGTAGTAGCTTCCTCCTGACATTGTACAGCTTATTAATGGCTGGGTTCTACCAGACAGGTCCCCTGCCATTGGAGTAGTGAGTCCTGTTGTTATTTGGGATAGCACAATCCATGCAGTCCACTAGGTGTCCATAGAATGTATATGTAAAGGATGCAGCACTGTGAGCCGTATTTGCCACTATCTCAGAGTCTCTGAAGGATACCACCTTGCTTAGGTGAAGTGAGACATTGGCTCATGAGAAGTTCACCAAGATTACCCAGGATGGGTGTGTGGAGGGTATATGTATGTCCAGTGAGATACATGTATGTTCTGACCTTACCAATGAGGGGTATATCGCTGGTGTGGAACATAGAGTCCCCATGTTGGTGATGATCAGGTCCAATATGTATTCCCCCTTGTGGCTGTGCTGACTGGTCGTGCCATAGCATATGAGTCTACAAATTGTAGCGACTGTTGGGTGAGGGTGTCGGGGCTTGAGTAGTATCCCTAGTCAATATTTGTGTATATGAAGTCACACAATATAATGGTGTTTGTGGAGACCTTCATATTCTCCATAGTTCCCACGAAAGCCGAGTGTGGTTCCTGAGTTTGGGAGTGTGTTCTGTAGCAGGCAACAAACTGAAAGACAGTATTGCACAATGGTAGTTGTATATGTATCGTCTGTGATGCTTTGTGCAGTGCTACTAACCTGGAGGTGTGTGTATCTGTGATGTATATGGATACTCCCCCCTAGTTGTGTTGTCTGTTCCAAGTCTTGTTGTCAGACAGCATGGTATGAAAGATAACCTGGTAGTGCTGGTGTGCATAAGTGAGCCTGATCCAGGCTTCTGTCAGTGCACAGAAATCGCTATCTTCCATACTGAAGACAGTCCTGAGTGGCCTCAATATGAGGTTAACACAACTGTTGTTGAGCAGCATTACACTTAGTTTCATTTAACCTTTAATGTCTATGGAGGTGGGTTTGTCTTCTGAGCCCTGCTTAAAAAAGGCACGATGGTAGTAGCAAGAGCCTTAGCCAGCATTCCAAAGTCCAAGGGTGACAGGTGCAAGCTGTCCATAGTGAAGCTACGTAGCATGTTGAGCATGTCACCATAGGCTGACAGACACTGTATCCCCTATGAATTAAACAAATTTGTTAGGCAACTGTTAAATGTGATATGTGTGTCTGTATACTGTGACATCATAATTGGTGGGTGTAAGATGCTAGACAAGGTCAGGGTCATACTGGCCTGGGCTACATGATCAGAGTGTTCCTCCTTGTATCATGTCATGTGGTCCAGGGAGCAACGTCTGAGGTTATACACACCAGCATGGACAATGATGGTGCCAGTCCTGTACTTGCTTTGGAGTGACCTGACTGCCTGTGTTATGCGGCAGATCCTGGCACCCAACAGACAGCCCAAAGTGACTATTCCCGTGTTAGGGCTGGTGAGTGGTACGTCAGTGTGTCTGACAATAAGTGTCGCCTATTGCAAGTGTATTAGGTGTGTTGTTTAGCCCGAAGGGCAGTGACTGTGTGGCACACTGACATTGTGAACTATGTGATATGTGGGTATTGTAGTGGGGTAGCAGGTGTGTGTGTGTCTGCTTTGGAGGTCTCTGCTGCTTAGGTAGAGTACATTTACAGCATCTGAGTATGTCTATGTGTGATAATGTGGTTTGAGTGCTGTTGCTAGAGGATGTGTGAGACTGATATGCAGTGTGTGTGGTTACCTTCACCAACTGATAGACTGTGCCAGTCATGGGTCGAGAGAGTTCAGCACCCTGTATGTCTATATAGGTGCATCTCACACATATATCTGTGTTTGTCGGGAGGAGGAGAGGGTTGTCTGTGTACATGAGGCAGATGTGACATTGTGTCAATATCACAATATCCACCAGCTGGACTGAAGAGTACACACGAAACCGACCCCTGGACATGCCAGGATATTATCATGACATACTCTGTAGCCTGATCACAAAGTATCAGTAGGGTGTTAAGTGTGTAAAAGAGTATATCAGGGATTAGTGCTCATGTTCGTTGGTGTTTTGTAAAGAGTAGCTGAGAAGGAGTCCAGACTGAATAATGACACCTCCTTCAGCTATGTCATAAATAGCAATGTACACCCATATATGTCCTGAGTCAGGGCCAACTGTACCTGAGTGACAATGCCGACATCATGACAGACACGCCCATATGTACATACCCATCTCCCACTGACAATAGTCCACATCATCATACCAGGAGATACCACATGTAGAATGGCTGAGCAGTTACCCCCACTGCCAAAAGCATGGCAGCAAGTGGAATACATTGATTCCCAATATGTGTCATGCACAAACTACAGAACAAACAGATCATGCACCTGAACAGTCAGCTGAACCTCATCCCCTACACAGGATGTGGAACCGTTGAATGTGTCACAGCTACATATGGCACTCCCCACAAGTGTTGGTGCACAACACACCATGGGAAGTCAAGTCCAGTATGCCTATGAAGTCAGATCTGCAAGGTCATGGAGTCCATCATGGTTGCAGTCATAAACAGAGCTATTGGAAGCTGACATACACACAACCCTACCAACCGTGGTATGTTCGTGTGTGGATCATGGTTCCCAAACATGCTAGACTGTTTGCAAGGCAGCCATCCAGGACATACCTCAATAAACACATCTACACATGTGTCACATAGACTTTGAATAGCCCTTTATCAACATCCCAGACACATGTAGTATCCACAAACCAACAAGCTGTGCATAGATATGTGTTGACATATGACAGAATGTCAATGGGTCCACAGATAGATCACACAAGGTAAGGATTCCGAGGTCTTGTTCAAGCTGTTGACACCTGCTGACCCACATGGGCCATTCCTGGAATGGCATAAAGCAAAGTGTACACACATCACCATGTCCATTCTGATGATGTCACCATCCTATAAATACAGCAGGAAAAAGGAAACCAGCCAGTAAAGCAAATAGTGCACCGTGTTAATGCGTCTCTCTCTAGTATCATAACATAGTTAGGTAGGGATTTGAATCCTGCAAAAAGGGAGTGTGTGTGTTGTGTGTGTGTGCAATTGACATTGAAAGGAGTGCCCTTTTTGGAGACTGTGAAACAGCCGGAGAAAGGCAGCCAGCCAGTAAAGCAAATAGCACGCTGTGTTAATGCGTCTCTCTCTAGTATCATAATATAGTTAGATAGGGGTTTGAATCCTGCCAACAGTGAGTGTGTGTGTGGGGGTGTGTGTGTATGTGTGCAGTTTTCTTTGAGAGGTGTCCCCTTTCTGGAGACTGGGAAAACTCACTAAAAGAGGTACATTCCTCTTTGGAAAGACTGATTATGTCACCATCCTACAAATACAGCCGGAGAAGTGAAACCAGCCAGTAAAACAAATAGCGCGCCGTGTTGGGTGTGTGTATGTGTGCAATTGTCTTTGAAAGGAGTGGCTTTTTTGGAGACTGTGAAACAGCCGGAGAAAGGAAACCAGCCAGTAAAGCAAATAGCGCGCTGTGTTAATGAGTCTCTCTCTAGTATCATAACATAGTTAGGTAGGGGTTTGAATCCTGCCAACAGTGAGTGTGTGTGGGTGTGTGTGTGTGTGTGTGTGTGGGGGTATATGTGTGCAATTGTCTGTGAAAAAAGTGCCCTTTTTGGAAACTGGGAAAATACACTAAAAGAGGTACATTTTTCTTTGGAAAGACTGATGATGTCACCATCCTACAAATGCAGCCAGAGAAGAGAAACCACCCAGTAAAGCAGATAGCACGCCATGTTAATGCATCACTCTCTAGTATCATAACATAGCTAGGTAGGGGTTTGAATCCTGCAAATGCTGACTGTGTGTGTGTCAATACGGTGTGGGTTTTGCTTTTATTATGGTATGACATAGTATGATTACAACAGTAAGTGCACTGCACACATCAGGTATCTGCGTGGCAAATATATATGTGTACATGTCCCATGAATCAGTACATAGGTGTGAAGCCTGCATACTACATGAATACATTTGTTTCCATTGACAGGTTGTGCCACTGCTTCTCAGATCGTAGGTCACATATGTATGTATGTGACAAGGCCGCCCACTGTCATGTTCTGTGGCCAAGATCATCTGTGGCACACACACCCATGACAGTTACTTAAGAGTAGTGTGAGTGAGGGTATATGCCTGGGGCATATGTCAGACATGGTCATACACAACAAAGACCGTCAAGAATGGACAGTCGTTTTAGGTGTACGACTGACTTGTGGATATGCATTCAGGCCTCTAATGTCTTATGTGATACACCTTGGGACTCACAATACCTATGGATATGTGGATACCAAGGGACACATGACATAACATGAAGCTGTATGTACACATTGGTACCCAACATACATGTTGAGGGCTACCACCTGTGTGGTACTGACGGGATAGTATGTATAGCACATGAGGATGACTATGCCATAGTCAGCTTACAGCTATAAAGCATGTATCAGACAACAGGTATCTGTCTGCATGATACCCTTGTGTAGGATATGCGCCCCATCCAGGGAATGCATTGTAGGCCAATCCATGCATTTCCAGATTTGGATGGACACATCCCTAGTGTGTCTGCATGTACCTAAGGAGGCTATATGCCAAACAGGTGTGGTCACAGGAATGGGTGGCGGTCATTACCACTGGTTAGTGTTATAGTGTAGCACCGGAAGGATCCAATTGTTACTGGGTTCCCGACTACTGTGTGTCATTTGTCAGGACATCATCCAATGATTGCTTATAGTCATGCTGTTGAGGTTGTGTATACTACTAGACCGCAAATCATTGACAGATATTAACGGTATCACCCACAGCATAGTGTCAACCCATGTCATACACACATCTATCCATGTTAGTACATAACTGTAGTAGAATGCATACTGGCCATTGAAAGATACTATGAGATGTTAGCAATGTGTACGACAGGGTATGCCACACGTCCCATGTGTCCACTATGCACGTACATCCAGACAGTGCGCACCCACCATTTTCACAGATGTATACTTGCTAATCTGTACTGCACACATCATACACATACTGTCCACTCACTAACACATGCCGGCAACACATTACACTTCAGCCAAGTGGCACATAGGTGGACAATACATACTCAGACCTAACAGTGGTGTAAACAATGCGACATTGACAATCAGAGCTTTGATGCATAATGTCTGCTCAGATATACCTACAAGGATGTCGTTACACTTCCTTGTTGACAACCTGCTATTATTGCTACACTGCTATAGTGTCACCCTGTGCATCAGCACCATGTTAGCCTGTCCCTCCGTCAATGATGCAGATGACAAGAGGCGACACAGGTATCATCATATGCACAGGGCGTTTTGTTGTTTGCCAGAGCCTGACATTGACCCATCCAATCGACATGTCTGTGTGTGTGTGCGTGTGTGTGTGTGTGTGTGTGTGTGAGGAACAACAGTACAGCATGGTCCAATGTTGATGTAATGTGTGTGTGTATGTGTGAGCCCTAGTTGTTTGGTTAATGTGTGTGTGTCTGCATGCACACAGCTCCACCATGTGGCTGCCATATACGGTAGTTTGTGGGACAGCCACAGACTGTACCTGCTAGGCTGTACAGATCACTGTCTCCAGCCATGGACACAGTACCTGTGCCTGGCAGGGGTGCTACGGACAGTATCGGGTACCAACCCTGACTGGGTACTGTCATCAGAGGCAGAGGTATGACGACTTGGCCCATGTCCCTGCTGGGACTGGCCAGAGCCATGTGCACGTGGTCTACTGGGATGGTCAATGGACAGGCCAGCCCCAGCATTGCTGGGGCTGGTACTGCCATTACTGGAGCGGCTGTGAACTGTGGGCCTTCCACGACCACTGCCAGCTGTTGCTGTTGCTGGCATGCATCTGCATTGATGTCGCAACCATCCCGCATGGTCCTGGCTCATGCAAGACATGTTGTGGAGGGCATCTAATGTCTCCCCCCAACGTCTATCATTGACCTCGGTGTAAGTCCAGATGGCACCGGCAAGGTCACGGATGCTGTCATTGATAGCGGCGTAATGTGCTCTCTGTGCCCTAAGTCCCTGCCTGATGTAGCGTTCCATATGTGCCTGAGCCTGCATTACAGCCCGGAACATACTGGTCATCATAAGACCTGAGAGGTCACGTCTGCCAGGGGCAATATGACCAGTGGTACTCCCCCGAGAACCCCTGGACCCCCGCCTATGTGGTAGCATTCTGGGTCTACGGCTATGGCTGCTGTGAGGGGATGCAAGTGCCATGGGTACCACACTCTCCTGGTCAATGCCAACTGTATGCTGTCCCTCACCTATGGCCATTGGTGGTGAGGGATGTATTGACAGTATAAGTGTGTGCATAGATGGGGTTGAATGCTGTGTACTGTCGATTGTCGGACCAACGACAGACCCTGTCAAATCTTCCTGTGCCAAAATACATGTGTCATCATCACCACTATTCATGGCAGTGGCTTCAGGTTGCCTGCTGCTTTCGCCAACCCCTAACTCAGCACCTGTGAGAGGAAGACAGGAAACACACTTTACAGTCTGCACATGCACACATGCACACATGCACACATGCACACATGAACACATGCACACATGCACACATGCACACATGAACACTAATACACACCTCACTACAGCACACACACACACACATACCAGCAATCCAACACATACTCTATAGTGGGTGAAGGTGGGTGTCAGTATCACAAGGTAGACAGTCACCACACACGTGTCACCACGCAGAATATGTATTGCACAAGACCATGCAGTGCAAGTGAAGATGCCCCTATTATATGGCAGTATACATGGCTTTGATGCAACTGTGTAGTTGCTCAGTGATTGGCTACACCCTGGAACACAATGTGTACATGGACACAACATTGCTGTGCAGGTATTATCAGCTCTGCAATGCCCTGTGCACCATCACTCACAAGTATACATGCCACGGCTGCATGTGTTATCTGTGTGACACATAGATATCCATGTCTGAGTGCAGTGTCTGTGTCCATAGCAGATAATAGTGGGCACGGGTGTAGCACATGCATGCTATGTACACACATGGGATGTGCGGTGCATGTTGACATGAAGGAATCCCAATGCTTGACATGGCCAGTGTACAGTGGTTATTGTGAGTGTGGGACATATTGCAGATATGTGGGTGCCAGACATGGCATGGCATGCTACATGACTGCAACATTAAACACCACGCATACCCAATGTGTGTCAAGTGACCTATACACCCACTAGCATTCCAGGACATATATGTGACACTTTGTGTGGATGGTGACTGCTGTGCATATTGTGTATACTGGCATATGTAAGCACACAGACAACATGCTATGCATATTGTGTATAGATGCATATGATTGCACACACACAACACTGAGGTGCAAAGCAATGACTGCTATGAGTAGTACTGTGATCACTGTAACTGGATGGGGTGTAGTACCCTGTGCCATCATCAACATGCATCTTGTGGTCACTCACAGCTACTAATGTGTGCAAGACCACCGCCTAGCATGCTGTACCTGAACTGCAGTGCCGTGGCTACAGTCACAATTATACAGCCACCTTGTACATGGGTGTGTGAGGTGCCCAATAGGGAGCATTGCCTAACATGACTGTGTTATGTGTTGCAGAGTGTTGCACAGCCCCATGATAGGCCTCTACCCCTGAGGTACATCATGTGTATGTGCATGGCATGTGGGATACTGAAGTGTGACCTTACAGTGGGTGTGTGGTAATGGCAAATGTAGCATGTTTTCGTGTACTGCATATGATAAACGTGTTCTGTTGTGTACAGCTGTAGCATCTATGCATATCCAATGTGCAGTACAGTGTTGCCACAATTGTGTCTGCTGCACTGTGCATTGCATGTGATTGAGGCAGTTACTGACTTTACTGAGATGATTGATGTCTCACAGCGAACACACTCACCAGCATGTATTGTCTGCCCTGCTGTCACACCAGGGGGACCTAGAAGAATATGACGCAGTTTGTCAGTGGCCACAACTGTGGCATTGCTACTGTGAGTGTGCTAAACGACAGTGGAACAACAGTCAACAGTCACAGGTGTACGGATACTATTACAAATATCAGTATTGCACATGTTAGGCAGCACAACTGCTAAACACACAGTACACATCTCACATATGCATATTTTAACAATACAGGTAATGGTAGTCTACAGCTAGGGCGTATTACCTGCATGCTCCATGTTATCATGCTGGGTGGCTCTGGCCTCCATGATGATACATGTGTGATGCTGTTGCTGCTGTAGGCCAAGAGCCACCATGCTTAGGAGCAGCTTCTCCACTCTGGTGAGGGGGGGTGTATGGCCACCCCACCACCTGTGGCAAGCTGTTGCCTATGGATATCAGATGCATGCCACTGGACATGTCTAATTAAATCACTGCAGTGATGGCGTACCTGCTCATATGTCCGGTTATGCATGCCTATGTCATTTACCTGGTGAACAAGGTCTTGCCACAGTGCAGTACGGTCATGCTGGTGCTGGCTGGCCCTGGAAAAAAGCAGGTTATAGTGCTGCACCAGGCTGTTCAGAATTTCCTGCTCCTCCGCAGCTGAATACGATGGGTTACGTTGATGAGCCATAACCCTGGAAGACAATTAAATGATATATGTGAGCATGTCATGTGGCAGACTTAACATTATGAAGTACAGATATCACTTAACTGCCATATATAGCATCTATCTGTCTATCAGAGGATACACACATTCAATACCACATATCAGTGCTCAGCCCACAACTGGCTGACAGTGCCTGCAACACTCCATATAACACACCAGTATACACCAGTAGTCGGCACACTGTTTGGGATACAATGCACAACCTCGCCCCGGGGGTATATATCAAGCTAATGCATGAAGAAATATGTCATCCAATGCAATGAGTGTCATGTACATTTACAGTATTACCGGTAAACTACCCTAGTCTTTGATGCCATACCCCTACCTAACATATGTGCACGGTTGTTAATATAGCTGGCATACTGCTGTAACAGAGTATACATGTTGCTAGGTACACACACATACCCTGTAACACACATGTCATTGCGGGCATGGTATAGGCATCATTAAACACACATCGGACATACATACAACACACAGATGTATGCCGACACAGATGAGCATTACCTGTGTACCTTATAGTACTGTGTGCCCCTACTTACAGATACCTATGCCTGTGGTATGTAATCTGTGCAGACTACAGGAAGTACACAAGACAGTGTTAACAGTGACTGTGAACATACACCATACTGTGCTGTTTAGGCCTACAGCTTCAGGTAGTACAACACTTCATATGTGAGCTGGATTCACCAGCAGTACCACTTACTGAGCATACATGTATTGCTTCAGCCTACATTGAGACACCACAGTCGTACACAAGGAACTACATCACAACATATGCCATCCTACTATGTCTGCATCCCAATAACTGACACATCATTCTCCGGCCTCACACCTAGGACACAAACTACCATGACAGACACAACCTCACACTAAGCTATCACATCTTTACAAACCTTGCACACAGTCACTGTCACACTCTTTCCACCTCACATAGCAGGTATTGCACTGAGTACATGTGTGTGTGCATTGTGTCATAGGTAGGTAATACGCTATTGGCCCTAGGGCCTAGAGCAGCCTAGCCATATGCTACCCTGGCCTTTGACACACATGTAATGTGATTTCACTTGCTCCTGTCAACCGGATACACAGAGGTGACTCCCAGGGCGTATTACCTATCTCCAAAACAATCATCAGGGGTATGTATGACATCTGCTAATGAGGAGCCTTGTTTGTTCATGCTGGGTGGATTAGTCCAGAGTATGGCATATTTGTGGATAAGAACCTGTACCTCCAGCATGTGCTGTTTAGTGAGGTGACAAGGATTAGGGCCCTAGGTCATGTAGCCCAGAGGGATTGTGAGGTGTTGTCATGGTGGTTGGCCGGCTGCTATGGGTGTGACATACCTCTGCATGTCCGACAGTGGTAACCTCTGGGTGGGCGGTATGCAACACACTCTGGCTGTGGTTTGTGAGTCAGTCTGCATAGGGCATGTGTTTGAGGGCAGTATTACTCTTTGTTAGGTATGTCTGTGGCCTTTGCACTTGCTGTAGTTGTCATGTGAGGTACATACCACATGGGGCATTGTGATGAGTAGAGGGGAACACCAACCTATATTTCCCTAGATGACTCACCTTTTGTGATGACACGTACCACGTAGACAGATTACATTACTACTGTTGTCACTGTGATTATCAATTAGTTACTGCGTAAGGTGTTTTGGAATGGGGTATGGCACTGCGGTATCAACACTGGTGTTCAGTCCATGCCCTGGACAACAGGCACCTATTGCAGTACATATGACCCCGTGTCTCCCTCACTCTCTCTTATATATATATATATATATATATATATATATATATATATATATATATATATATATATATATATATACACACATGCATACATATACACATATCTATCCATATCTATCCGTATCTATCCATATCTCTCCTATGCATATCTATACATATCTATACATATCTATTCATATCTATACATATCCATACATATCTATTCATATCTATACATATCCATACATATCCATACCTATCCATACATATCCATACATATCTATATATATCTATATATATATCTACATATATCCATATATATCCATATATATCTATATATATATATCCATATATATCGATATATATATCTATATTTATCCATATATATCCATATATATCTAAATATACCCATATATATATATATATATATATATATATATATATATATATATATATTTATCTATACACACATATATATGTATATATACATGTATATATACACATACATGTAAACATCCATTGCTGTACATATAGCTGCACATATAGGCACAGATACTGCCCACCATTCATGGTGGGGATGTCAGTTATGCAACAGTTGTGAGACATACGGTTATATAATACTATTGCACAATGCTGTGCAGAATGCATTCTGCTGTCCTCAGGCTGTATAGCTGTTGTAGGCCTCACTGCCTGTAGCTCAGTCCCACAGCGTTTAACACCACATGACATATACCGGCACTGCTTGCTTTCTGCAATGCCACACACTACAACCTACATACATATGTGCACATAGCAACCTTCAACAACATACTTATGTCCAGCCTTCACTAACAGTTGCAGTATGTCCCTTGCCCTATGCAAATGTGACTGTACATATAGATAGGGACTGATGCTACATATGGATGATTCACAGTATGTAGAATACCCTTCAGACACATCTTTCGGATGTCATCAAATACATATCTGTTACATACCTTATCTTTGTATTCCTCACCTCCGTCTGTTGTAGGTGTTATTTTTTTATTGTTTATTTTTATTTTTTGGTTTTGTTTCATCTGTGTGTTGCTGTTTGTTTTCAGCGTCTGCCTGTTTGTGTCTGTCTGTCTCTGTCTGTCTCTCTCACTCGTGCTCTCTCTCTCTCTCCCAGTTGTTGCAATGATATTATTGCATGTGTGGACAGCAGATACAGGCTGTTTTTCTAGGTATCTGCACATGTGCATGTGATGGCCTCTGCACCAATTGGTGCCCACCATTTAGTAATTGCATGCAGCCTGCTGTGTGGTAATTGCAGTTCTCAAAGTGATTTCAGGACACTGCTATATAATGATAGGTTAGATAGGCATAGCCCTAAGGTGGAGACCATGCTTGTTTGCTGTGGACACTGTTGTCTCAGTCTGAAGGTTGGTATATGTCTCATATCTTAAGCTGGGTTGTAGCCAGTGAAATGCATGTTGTACTGAAACCTGACTGTTGCTTCTTCCAGTACACTCTTCTCAGTGTGTAGGTTTACTCACACCTCCTAATGCTAACACTGGATACATGGGAGTATGTACTTTCTTTTCGAATTAGAGAATTAACTGGCATACAACAGTAGTTATTGCAATGTATTCCTATGGCGTTCCTATTTTCCCTTTACATTCACTCATTGTAATGCATGTTATATTTCTTTCAGCACCAAGTTATTGTATATTTGCTGTAGTGTAGTGGTACTTCATGCAGACTGGTGAGTCCAAGGTCCCAGGTTCGAGACTGGCAACATTTTGTATTTTGCTGCTGAGCAGTACAAGGGCCTTGTCATACAGAGTGACTAAGGTATTTTTAAGCAGTTGTAAGTGGGTTTGCGCGACGCTTAGCGATGCTAAGCTAAGCTAAGCTTAGCTTATTTTATTTTAGCAATACTAAGCCAAGCTTGGTTTAGCTTATCATATCTTAGCAATGCTAAGCTAAGCGCACACATGCGCACACTGGTGCAAACCCGCTTACTACTGTTTACAAGTGCTCACTCCCGCTAACCCTGGCGCTCATTTCTTTGACAGAAAAGTAAATGGGGAGATAGGACTGTGGTGATAAAGGGTGCACAAAGAGGGGAAGACAGTAGGTAAACCAGCTCGGGATGTACAGGATGGGTGTGGAGAGGGTCCATAGCTGCCCATTTCTTTACCAGCAACAGCTGTTCATATGCAATATATTAGGAGGGATATTTGAATCCTTCCACCCCCGAGAGAGGGGTGAGGACAACTAAGTGTGTTGTACTACCAGTTATGAATATCAGGCACATGCACTGTTTGCGAACTGCTACACTGTCATTAGTATGTTACTCAATTCTGGACAGTCTGTGGTTTGTTTGTGTTGACATTAGCACAGTCTGCTCAGGACAACTGGACATATTTCACTACTGTGTATGCTTACTTACACCCTTGGTTGTGCCTGACTACACGGGTATATAGTACCTTTGGGTAGGGGTGCAGAAGTGCAGAGTGCATTATTTATTATAGTGTAATGTTTATCTTACTGAACATGCAGAGTTGCTGTGTACCTGTAAGTCTATAAAGGCTAGTAGTCTGTCGGAGTGGCTCCCACCTGTGGACATATCCAGATGGTAGACAGAGGTCAACCTAATATTCTTTGACTGTGCACCACAGCAGTCTTTTCAGCACCTGAACAATGGCATTGTCACAGGTGGTTGCTAGCAGTACATGGCTACATCCTTTGATATTTCTGTGTTGTACTTCTACATAAGGGCATGCTTGTGGGATTCATTCTACAGCTATTTGCAGAGTGAGTAACAGCAGACAAGCTGATATGCCTGTGTGCTTCTGACTCTTCCAGGCCTCAGATACTCTCACATATATATTTGAACAGCCTCAGGGAAAGGTACATGTAACTGGGATACACCTGTGATATATTTCAGACATTTTTCAGTTCAGACTTTGGGGGATTCAGAGCATATGTATTACTACACCTTTTCTGACGTGCAAGCAGTGTCTACTCTCACTTATTGACATTTGTCATTAAGTGAGATTCCCCACCTTTCTGCCTACTGTTAGTACATTTCACAGGGAGTCAGAGGGGCACAGCTAATATTTGTTTACAAATCAGGGTCATCACTGTAGAGCAGTCACTTTTGGGAAGTCTGGCCTGTGACCTATGCAAATATGCCAGTGTTTATCCTGCTCTGATACTGTGTGGGGTTTGTAAGGTGCTACTGTAACATTATTCCCTACTAGCATGGCTGATTCTCTTTTCACAGTCATGTCATGCAATTCCACAACACCTGCTGGTTAAGGCCCACAGAACAAGATTTGTGTTATGCCATTCCTATTTTCCCTTTACATTCACTCATGGTAATGCATGATATATTGCTTTCAACACTAAGTTATTGTATATCTGCTGTGGTGTAGTGGTACTTCATGCAGACTGGTGAGTCCAAGGTCCCAGGTTCGAGACTGATAAGGGTATTTTATTTTTCTGCTGAGCAGTACAAGGGCCTTGTCATACAGAGTGACTGAGGCACTTTTAAGCAGTTGTAAGCGGGTTTGCGCGATGCTTAGCAATGCTAAGCTAAGCACACACAAGCTCACACTCATGCACCCATGCTAACTACTGCTTAAAAGTGCTTACTCCCGCTAACCCCCATGCTAATTTCTTTTAAAGAAAAGAAAGGAAGATAGGAAAGTGGTGAAAAAGGGGGCACAAAGAGGGAAAGACAGTAGGGAACCCAGCTTGGGATGTGCAGGATGGATGTAGGGAAGGTCCATAGCTGCCCATTTCTTTACCAGCAACAGCTGTGCATATGTTTGAAATTTGGTGTGAAATTTGAAACCTTTCACCCCTGAGAGAGGGGTGAGGACAACAAAATATGTTGTACTGCCAATTAGAATTATCATTTTACATGTCCAGCGGACGTGTGTGCGAATTGGGCAGCTATGTATGGGGCGTAATTGTTTTGTGGGAACAGATTGCCCTTTTTTTTATTGTTTTTTTCAGGTGAGAGTGGAAAGTAAGGTAGAGGAAGTAGGTATATTTGGGGAGGTAGGTTGAGGAGGTAAACAGACAAGACAAACAAGATGCATACAGGGGCAGAGTTTGACACATGGGGTGGGTGAACACAATTGATGGGGAAGGATGTTTGGAAATCACAAGCCCATGAGCCCACAGATGGTAACAGTGGAACTGAGATCCCCACCCATGGGCAGTCACCACTGCACCTTCACAGCCTTGAGGGTGGCTTGTGCTGAGGGCTGTGTAGGACGGGCAGGCTCAACCGAGAGCCTCTGTTGCCTTGAGCTGGCGTAGCGGATCAGCGACTGAATGCTGGATCTCCCTACGCACCACAGCCCAGACCCTAGCAAGGGTGACAGGTGGCCCTCCACTGCCCATGCATGCACGGGGGGGACAAGCCCCATCCCCTGCAGCGCTTCCACCCAAAGGTGGCACAGGGCCAATGGAGGAGGGGAGCCCGGGCTGGGCACCAGAGCCGCTGGTGCCAGGTGCACTCGCCAATTGAGGAGGGACAGATGGGTCCGCTGGGACTGGCCTTCCCATACGTTCTGTGATTAGGTGTGTTTAATTACAACATAAACAACAGCATTCCAGATTAGTTGTAACAGCATGCAGTAATATTCCCATTAACCCAACACACCAGGTTTCCAACAGTTGAACAGCAAGCATAACACATGCATATATTGAACGACAGTGGATATTCCAACAGCATGCAGGGATGTTTGGTAGCAACAGGCCACCATGAACGTGGTGTTTGAACATGGCACATGCATCAACATCAAATGCAAATATTTATAAAACAATAGGACATATGTCCCAACAAATATTTAAGGTTACACATACCCATTGAGGTGTGGAATTGCATGGTTTATACATATACGGTAGGGTGTAGAAAAAACCTTGGTTAACATCTTATAATGACCTTTTAGTCTACACTACATTCCCATTGACTGCAAGTGTGTATCCCCTACCTGTATTATTACACTTGCCACCATACATTAGGTTGTGTCTTGGGTTTGGCTAGTTCAATATATGCCTGACCTATATCTGACATACTAACTGTCCAGGATGCAGATGTTACTGCTACATATTTCCTCTTTGCATTTATATTTCTTTATCTACATATCTGGGATGTTTTCACATGACATTTTCACTTCGATTTGTACAGAACCCTGCATTTCTTGTCACACACTCACATTTCTGGTGAATAATTACATGCTGCATGTGTGCCAGGTTTACTTATTCATGCCAGCCAGTAACTGACTATCGTGGACTGTATATATGTTTCACAGCTACTAGCACTTCCATCACCCACTTTATATGGGACTGCATAACTCTGGGTTGCCAGCACATTTTCAAACAGTACTGTTTGTATAATGCAAAGGTACAACAACATTTCAGACTCTGTGACACAGATACACTCTGGGTTTTAGACCTTTATTAATGACATTGCACACTTCTCCACAGGCTCACTCATTTATTTGTTTTAATGGTGTTTATGGCAGACATGTTCAAGACATATTATACCTTTATTAATAGGTTAGAACAATCTTTTTTCAGGCTCACTCACTTACGTTATATGACAGTGCCTGCAGAGATATTATTCCAGACATATGTTACCTTTCTTAATGGGTTACTACACTCTTTTTCTGCCTCTCTGACATTTTTATCTGACAGTACATGCAGAGGACTTATTCAGGCAGTTCTATGGCTGTTTTATTGGACTACAACACTTTCTTTCATGCTCTCTCCCATATTTTATATAACAATACATGCAGTATAATCACTAACCTGCCTGGTGGTGCAGCCTTAGCAGCCTATCAGCATAGGCTTTCTGATTTGTAGCACGGTTGCCTGCAGCTGTAAAGTAAAGAAGGGATATTGAGACATACCTATCCGTTATACATACTCCATTATCAATTATTACATACTGCATTCCATGGCTACATACTCAGTTGTGGGGCATTCTGCATCCCATGGGCCTCCTGTATCCACTGGTTCAGGCAGTCCTGCTTTCGTCTCTTCAGGTCTGCATGGTGGTGACGGACCTGCTCACCAGTCCGAGGAACACCTGTGGCACTGTTGAGGTCACGAGCTAACTGGTTCCAAGCCTCTGCCTTGTACTCCATCCCTTGGAACTAGCCCTGCAGGAGTCTTGACTCGTGACAGTGGACAAGGTGCTAAACCATGTATTTGGACTCCTCGATGCCCCAACGTTGCGCTCGGAAGCATGAACCCTCTCCTGCACCTGCCATTCTGACTGCAAATGTGAGCTACAATCAGTTATGGTGAGTATTCCCGCCTATGGGGCTTAAATATGCCGCATTTCCCACACTTTTTTATGATTGGCCATTTTGTAAAATTCTCGGCTGACTGCATACCTGCTTAGTAATGGTTAAACTACCATTCTTAAGTATATGAATGTTAATAGTGGCTACTTTCTCTATGTTGTCATGGCTTAGTGATTCTGTACTTTGATTGTGATGCACAGAGTCCTGGGTTCGAACCTTATCATTCTTGTATTTTAATACTGTCTAGACAGGCTAGGGGATGTGGCTGTATTTAAGCATCTTAGCTCTATGTTGCTCCACGGTGCCCTGGTTGGCTCGACGTGCACGTCCACGCAAACACATTACGCTGGGTAAAGCGCTATTAAACTATGGGCAACTCTGTTTAGCTGGGTAAAGTGCTATTAAACTATGGGCAACTCTCTTTAGCTGGGTAAAGTGCTATTAAACTATGGGCAACTCTGTTTAGCTGGGTAAAGCGCTATTAAACTATGGGCACCTGTGTTTACCTGTGTAAAGCATTGCTCAACAGTAGGCTATTATATATCTGGGTCCTTTAAAACTATTTAGTTTGTTCACTGATACATTGGCCATGTCACTGCTTTTAATAACATTTTAATCATATATGTCTGGTATTATTTCAAATACTGATTTAAAACATAAATAAGAAGGGGAGTGGTGGGACTCGAACCACGAATGCCTTCTCTTTGTGCATACGCTCTACCATTACGCTATTGCAACTTGGTGTGATTTGCATAAACATTCTTTCTTATGCTCTTCCATGTCAGAATTGCTAACTCGAGCTAAGCAATGGGCACACCCGCACACACACACGCGCAAATAAGGGCAGCTATATCGTGGATTTAAAAAATATATATAATTATTTACTTTATAGAAGTGTGATGGGGGTTTACAGTGTCAGGGAGTGTGGTGTTGGGTGCAAGTACATTTGAGCGAACTCGCTCTTGTGTGTTGACATTATGCTTTTTAAAACCTTGCAGGGGCGTGCACATTTAGACTGCTTGGCAGTCGGACATGCCCCCTGCTTTCCTACTCAGTCCGTGTAAGAGTTATGGTTGAGTCAGCGTGCCCTCATGAATATTCATGGCACGCTGACATCAAACCGTTCAACTGCAGCCTCCGAGTAAGACTTATTAAGTCTTACATGGAGGATTAGTGAATCCGGGGGAATATCTAAACTAAACTTTGCTATATTCCTGACTGTATCTAAGAGAGTTACTATACCCTAATAACTTAGCACCTACCTGTAAAAATATACATACAAGGGCTTTTGCTCAGATCTTTGGCAGGTGCTGGAAGTCAGTAAACAATTGTATACTTTTATGCTTCCTGACTAGTGATTAGTTCACCCCAAAGACAATACAGAAATCTTCCTAGTAAAGACTTTGTGTGTATGGCTACACTGAAACCTATGAGACAGCATCATTAAGGCCTTGCCTATTAAGTGATTTAATTTAGATATTTTTCTAAAGTTTGCTGGACTGAGTTTAGCAATCCAATTTCCTCTGTTAAAACATATACATTTAAAGAGTTACAATAGTGCATGTGCATTTCTGTTCTCTCTAGTAAGGCACCCTGTGCATATTTTTCAAACCCAAGCACTTTGCAAATGCCTTGTCAACACAAATGTCTGTACAAATCATTTTGATATACACTGACATGCAGTTCTAATACATTTGTAACACCAGCATCTTTTATGACCCACAGTTCTGATACATTTGTAACACAAGCATCTCATATAAATCAATTTGATATTTACAAATAACATATAATTATTTACAAAATTCCAGCTAGCTGTGCTGGCAGTACCTCCTTTAATTATACCCCCCAAAGACTCAAGTTAGTTTTTTAAGTGCCCCTTGAGAAATGTTGCTTGAGAGGGATGAGCCTATCTGGGGATATATTACCTGATTGGCTCTTGAGAGCCCATCTGCATTGGCATTGCTAACCCCACTGCAGTACTACACTGTCATATCATATGCCTGCAATCCTAGACTCCACCTTAATAGCTTGGCTTGCTTGATGTAGCCATATTAAGGGATTGTGGTCTGTAACTGCAGTAACTTTCCTTCCACACATATAAGGCTGACGTTTCTGCAGTGCCCATGCTATGGACAGACATTATTTTTCTACATCTGCATAGCATTCCTCTCTGGGTTGGAGCCTACACCTGAGATATATCAATGGGTGCTCTTCACCTTCTGAGGAAACCTGGCTGACTACAACCCCCAACCCTTGTTTTGAAGTATCCACCTGCACAACAAATTCTTTGCTGTAATCTGAACTGGCTAACAAAGGGAGTCCTCCTAAAGCTCCTGCAACCTTCTGGAATGCCTGCTCAAATGCTGGGGTCCACACTACCTTATCTGGCCTGTTTTTCCTTGTCAGGTCTGTGAAGGGAGCACCAATGGTACTATAACTGGGGATACATTTCTGTAGTACTCTGGTGCCCTTAGGAATGCCCTCCCCTGCTTTTTGGTAGCAGGGGCAGGCCATGCTTGAATGACTTCCACTTTATCAGATTCTGGCTTGATCTTACCAGTCCCCACTCTATGTCCCAGGTAGGAGACCTCTACCATACTCACCTGACACTTACTGGGCTTAATGGTCAACTCTGCCCTCTGTAGTCTGCCCAGCACTTCCCTGACATGCCGAAGGTGCTCTTGCCAGGAATGGCTGTAGATGGCAGTATCATCCAGGTAAGCAAGGGCAAAATCTCCTGCTCCTGCTAAGATATGATCTACCAGCCGCTGGAAAGTTGCTGGGGCATTTTTCATCCCAAAGGGCACCTTTGTAAACTCATACAAGCCGAAAGACGTCACAAAGGCTGACCTCTGTCTAGCGCTGGGAGTCAAGGGCTCCTGCCAGTAACACTTGCTAAGATTGATGGTGGTAAGATACTTAGCCCCACCCAGCTGCTCTAGGGCTTCATCTAGGCATGGGGTAAGCATCTGACTCTGCTTGACTATTTAGTTTCCTGTAGTCCACACAGAACCTGGTGCTGCCATCCTTCTTTGGTAACAGCACCACTGGGGAGGCCCAGGGACTGCTGGACTACTGGATTAACCCCAGATCCAACATTTCCTGCCTCTCCTCCATCAATGTCTGTTTGACTCTCTCAGGCATCCTATAAGGGGCCTGCTTGATAGGCCTTTGGGGTCATGTATCCACATGGTGCTGCACCAGGTGGGTACATCCTAGTTTTCCCAGTGAACATACCCCCCAGACTCCTGTAACACTGCTTGGATTTCTCAAACCTGGGTAGGGGTTAGCTGCTGTGACATTGCTAACCCATCCACTGAGGTGTCAGTCTGAGCCTCAATGGCATCAGTCACCAGATCCCCCTCAGACTCCTCCCGCCATCCACTGCAAATACTCAGCACAAGCACCTTTCTATCATGGTAAGGTTTTATCATGTTAACATGATACAGTTTGTGCTCCTGCCTCCTGCCTAGCAGTTCTACCATATAGTTAACATCACTGACCTTCCTTACCACTTTGAAGGGTGCCTCCCACTCTGCCTGCAGCTTATTGTGTCTGACAGGAATAAGAACCATAACCTGCTGCTCCACAGCATACTCTCTGGCTTGAACATTCCTGTCATACCAGACCTTTTTCTGCTGCTGGGCTTCTGCCAAGTTCTCCTGGGCCAAGCCCATGAGTTCACTGAACCTTGTCCTGAGGTTTAGAACATATGCCACAGCAGCCTCCTTGTGGAATTCACACTCACTCTCCAACTCATTGCAAATCAAATCTAGAAGTCCCCTCACCCTATGCTCATACAGCAATGCAAATGGTGAGAAACCTGTGGATTCCTGTGGCATCTCTCTGTAAGAAAACAATAGATGGGGTAAATATTTGGCCCACTCCCTCTTAAACTGGACTGCATATGCCATTAGCATAGTCTTTAGTGTAGAGTTTAACCTCTCCACAAGACCATTAGTCTGGGGATGGTAGGGGGTGGTCTTTAGGTGCTTTACCCCACAGTGCTTCCACAGACAAACCAGCAGGTCTGACATTAAATTAGTACCTCTGTTAGTCAGTATTTCTCTTGGGAAACCTACCATGATGAAAATCTCTAACAAAGTATTTGCCACCTTTTCTGCCTCAGTGGTGGACAGGGCCATCACCGCAGAGCATCAGGTAGCATAATCTACTACCACTAGGATATACTTCTTCCCTTTGGAACTTGAGGTACTCAGAGGACCCACAATATCCATAGCTACCCTCTGAAATGGCTCCTCAATCACAGGTAAATGCACCAAAGGATCTTTAACCTTGTCTCCTGCCTTGCCAACTTTTTGGCACTGCTAAAACGAAAAAAATTGGCGCCCAACAAGAGCAACACTAGTAAGCAACACGAAGTCAGACCAGCTGGGAGTAAATCCATTTTAATGAACTTCCACAACTAAGCACTTTCACCATTAACCAATGGCCTCATTGGTGAAGCCATCGGTTAATGGTGAAAGCGCTTAGTTGTGGAAGTTCATTAAAACGGATTTGCTCCCAATTGGCCTGACTTCGTGTTGCTTTTTGGCACTGCTCAAAGGTCCTGCAGTACCCTGTTACATCTGCTTGTACATTAACCCACTGGGCCACTCAGTTCTTCCAATCAAAGGCTAATAAAAGTTCTGCATAACACATCTCTTTCTATGCTTTATGCCCATATGACCTGCAAAGGGAATGTCATGGGCTATGGCTAGAAGTGCCAGATGGTAGGGAACTACAAACTTCTGTATTCTCTCACCCTTTAGCCCTCCCTCAGGGGTCCATTCTCTATACAGTAACCCTTTGTGCCAGTATACAGAATCCCCTTTTCCCTGAGAATCAGGCACCTCTTAGCTACCTCCCTTAAGCCTTGTAATGTAGGGTCCAAGAGCTGAGACTGTCTCAACTCTCTCATTGTAACCCTTCCTAGCTCCCCTCTACAGGAAGTTTGGTATCCTCTGACAGCAATGCCTCACTGTCAACCTGGGTACTACTGCTAATCTTTGCCATTGCAGTCACTCTGTTAAAGGAAACAGTACCCACCAGCAGCTGTACCTCACCTTCAGTCTGAATGTTACAGGGTAGCTCCCTCCCGGCTGTAATCACCTCACTAGTCCTGACTTGAAGTGTGAGGTCTGTCTGGGCCCCCTGAGGCTACCAGACCCACATGCCTGTCTCAAAACCTCACTGCATGTCACTGCATGCACACAAGGTACTGCATTATCAAAATCATCCCTATCAGGACATCTGCAGGGATATCCTCAAACACACCTACTTGCTTGATTCCTTTCCCACCCTCCCAGTCAAGGTGAACCATAGCCAAAGCTATTTGGAATGAGGACCCTCCTAAAGCTCTGACTGGAGTAGACTGCACAAGCGAGTAGGACTCCTCTTTAACCATTGCAGCCTTCACAAAGGTTAGGTCAGAGGCTGTGTCTCTATGAGCAGTGGCCTGTTTCCAATCTACTAAGGTAGGATACAATCTTGTGTGGTAGTTTGGTACCCTTGTTGTCTTCAGACAACTTACCACTTGCATTCTGTTATTCTCACTTGCTTGCTCCCCTACCTTTTGTTCCCCACCTTGCCTACATGGACATCTATATGCTACATGACCCCACTGGTTATATTTAAAACATTTAACCCTTGGTTCTGGCTGTGTACCTGAGACTGTGGCTTCCTCTATTACTGGCGGACTCTATTGGGGTGGTTTAGGCTGCCCACCATGGGTTCCCTTATACCCATGTGCAGCACTGGGTATCACTTTCCTGTGCAGTGATGCCCTGCTTGGTAAGTACAGGTCTTCTTTTTCCCCAACTCAGCTGCTGTATTGCATTCCCTATCTGCCAACCAGATTATCTTCCCCTCAGACAGAGTGCTAAGGGCGTCTTCCCTCACCAAAAGGTCTGCCAACTTTTCAAAAGTGGTGGCCTGACACCCACTCACCCACCTATGAAAATAAGTGCTTAACTCAGCAATATAATCACACACACTTTCTTCTGCCTTGTGTCTGTGCTCATGAAACTTTTTTCTATAAGCTTCAGGTGTTAACCTAAAACACTCTAATAAACATTTCTTTACGTGGTTATTGTCTAAACAATCAATATCAGACAATTTAGAAACAGCAGCTGCAGCTTTACCATGGAGTAAGGGGGTCAGGAACTGTACCCAGAGCCCCTGGTCAACATTATACTATTTAATACCCTTTCAAACATCTGAATAAAAGGATCAAAATTATCACCCTCTGTAAACTGTGGAAGAAATTTACTGACCTTTATTGGTACTCGGGTTCGGTTATTCCCTTCCCCATTACCTCCATGACCCTGGCAAAGAGTCAGCATCTCCATTTTATGTTTCCTCTGCCTCTCATTTTCTTCAGCTATCAGACATCTCAGTCTCTCTGCTGATTCTAATTCCATCTGTTTGTCCTCCAGTTCAAGTCTCTTAAACTCCAGATGGATTTTTAAGACCTTTGAAGAAAAGTTGAACTGTCCATTTTCTGAGAGGTGTACATCCTCAAGGCCAGTCTGGTCATCTTCCTGGTTCCTGGTCTATGATGCAGCTGTGACTAACACTGCAATAATTTCCCCTTTGGTTAGGTTGGCACGCACCATTTCTTTGACTTGGCATATCTCAGCCAACTGGCTCCTTGTCAGCTTGTCATAATCCTCTGCTGACATCCTTGCCTGCTCTCCCTGACTAACTAAATTAACAATACATACATACATACATAAATAAATAAATAAATAAATAAATAAATAAATAAATAAAACTATTGTGATATGAAACTCTGAATGTCTGCTGTGTGGCTGCTTGAGAGTACAAACACCTTCTTTAGTGACCACTGTTTACAGGTTACAGGAGTTCAATATCCACACCACTGAATCCCAATATGTAATGTGGTGCTCCCACCACTGCCAACCAATAAATTTGTGACAACCCATCAATTGCCCAGTAATCAGAGCACCTCTGTCTTCACCACTGGCACCTGTGAGGCACAGACTGAGGGTGATACCACTCAATGCTAGAAGTCTAAATCTCAAAATGCACTCACTCAAGACACTCCTTAAAAATGAGAACATCGATATCTGTGCAGTAACTGAGACCTGGTTCAAGGCTCCAGAGAACACTCTGCACTATCAGGCTATAACTCATACCACACTTTTCGGCCATATAACCTGGACCGGAACACCAAAGGTGGAGGTATGTCCATATTCATTAAGGATATCCACACCTCTAGGCTAATTGCTCAGAATAATGCAGCCGAGGTTATCCAAGTGCAACTATCTCTGGGCAAAACTGCAATCCAAATTGTAGCTTGCTACAGATCCCCCACCATGCCCCAGGATTCCCACTCCTCTTTTCTTGATGTACTGGAAAATATTAGGGTTCAACTAAACACCCTAATAATGGGTGATTTCAACTACCCCACCATTAACTGGGAAAACTACTCATGTACCAACTCCTTCGCTCAATGCTTTCTGGAATTCATAAACTCCAATGCCCTGAATCAACTTATCCACACCCCCACCAGGAGCAACAATATCCTGGATCTAGTCATTACCAACATGAGTGACCGGTGTTCCACACCTGAAGTCAATGCCTCATTGGTCCAATCTGACCATAAGCTAATTACCCTAGATATCCACATCCTGCCACCACCCCCCATTAAGGAAACCACTTCATGCTTCTTAAGACAGAAGTGGTGAACTTCATGACACCCATGCAGATGGACAATACAGTTACGACTACTGAATCCTACACAATTGCACTTTATAAAAACTTATACGAGTGCATGGATTTTGCTATCCCAAACAGATCCAAGACACTATCCTCCAAAAAAAGGAAGCCAATCTGGTGGTCCCCTGCCATAAACAAACTGTACAACAGAAGGAAGAAACTGTTGCAAAAGAGAGTAAAATCCCATGAGTGGAGGAGCTCCCTGGTCAGCTTCAGTAAGAAGCTGTGATCCCTGATAAAATCCTCCAAAGCTAGTTATGAAAACAAAATTGCCACTGATTCTAAAAACAACCACAAAGTATTCTATAGTTATGTCAAGAATCTCAATGGTAACACTCAGATCTGCTCTGAGTTACAGCACAATGGCACTAAATATACAGACCCAACTGATATTTCCAACATCCTGGCATATAGGTTCAATGCTAACTTTATCCCCCCTCTCACCCCCTAAAGAGCCCATCTCTATACTGGAAGAATGCAAAGTTCCAGTAATCACAGCTGCACAGGTAAAAACCAAACTCTCCAAAGCCAAGAACACAGCATCCATGGGACCAGATAACATCCCAGGCTGCGTTCTACATGAACTACAGAATGAACTGGCACCCCACCTAAGTACCATGTTCAGTCATAACCTCACCTCAGGCTTTGTGCCTGCTGAATGGTGCACAGTGACAGTTATCCCACTCCACAAGGGGGGAGCCACCACGGACCCCAGGAACTACTGCCCCATTAGCCTGATGAGCCTGGACTGCAAGGCCATGTAACGTATCATCATGGAACTTATAAACAAAGACATTGGTAATCTCCAAACTTTGGACCCCACCCAGTTCGGGTTTGTAAAAGGCAGCTCATGTCTCCTAAACCTGATAGACTTCTTTGAAGCAGTCACCAAAGCCGTAGACGAGGGTAAGGTGGTTCACACAGCCTATCACGATCATGCAAGGCTTTCGACACTATCCCCCACTCTGGAATTATAGATAAACTCACTAAACTAGGTATAAATCCCTATGTCACAAGATGGGTTGCCAACTGGCTCACTGACAGAACCCACACTGTGAAAGTAGAAGACTCCAAATCCGACTTCAGACCAGTGACAAGTGGAGTACCACAGGGTTCAGTCCTGGGTCCTCTCCTGTTTGGTATCTACTTCTCTGAAGTACAGGCTAACACAGAAGGTCTTTGGCTAATGAAGTTCACAGATGACTGCAAACTAGGAGCCATAATCAAAACTCCTAATGATGTGGACATCCTACAAAAGGGCCTCACTGAGACAGATGACTGGTGTCAAAGCCATGGCTTCAAGTTCAATGCCAAAAAGTGCATTGTCATCCCCTTTGGTAAAAACTCTGTACCCATGAACTACAACATAGGCGGTAGTATACTTAGCACCAAAAGTGTGATAAGAGACCTTGGAACACAGGTGGACAGTAGTCTCTCCTTTGATAATCACATCACCACAGTAGTCAGGAAACCCTTCTATGTGGCACACCTCATCACAAAAGGTTTCTCATCCAGAAAAAAAGAGGTCATTGCTCCCCTCTACTCATCACTCATTCGACCCATTATAGAGTACAACGCCCCTTTTGGTATGTACCTCACAAGACATCTACAACAACTGGAAAGGCCGCAGACATACCTCACAAAGAGGATTACCAGCCTCAAACAGATGCCCTACGCAGACCTTCTCAAAAAACTCCAGCTTTACTCCATCGCATATCGCCTACTCAGAGGTGATCTCTGGCTAAGATATGAAGCGATGTCAAACCCAGAGCTGATGGACATGCTCCACTTAAAGAAATCCCAATCCCTCCGAGCTACATGGTCTAGGGACCTAAACTTTGTCACCACAATAAACAGAACATGCCGGAGGGATAGATTCCTGTCCCAGAGACTTCCCATACTCTGGAATAAACTACCTATCTATATCAAACAAAGCTCCTCATTAGCACTCTTCAAGAAAAATCTTGATGATTGGATGGGAAATAGGAAATTCACCCCAGGGATCACTTCTGTGGCTCTGCTCGACAGTGGTACAGGAAAATAATTTTCTTTGGTGGCAAAAGCCAGGATACCTCTTTGGCTGGGCTTGTATAGGCCCTAGGGCCAATAGCCTAGTACCCACCTATGAACCTATGAACCTATGAACATTCACTGGGAGGATAACAGATGCACACACTGTAATTCAAGATGCAGCTCTCAAGTGCAATTTCCCTTAACAGCACACTGAGACCACAGTTAGTCTGGATCTGGTTTCTCTTTCTTTCTCCAGATCCCCAGTAAGACTCCTCACTGGCACAGCTATAGAGCTGAGTCCTTAGCCAGGGTTTCAAGCCAAGTCCTCCAACACTATCTATGTCCAACCAGTGCCTCGTGTCCCTGCCAAGTAGCTGACACACACACTCTTGGAGATTTGTTTCACACACACACACACACACACACACACACACACACACACACACACACACACACACACACACACACACACACCTGGGAAAGGCTGGCCCAGGCTTTCTAGATATACACCCTTCTACCCAGACTATGAGATAGTTACCACTGCCACCAGAACCCTTCACCAGCTATCTTAAGGCTCTTCCAAGGGTACTCAATATTCTGAGTGAAATTAATATTAATATAAATGGTAGTATGACCAAGAGGAAGGCCATTAGGAGTGACCCACACTGTGTCACCAAATAAACATGCAAGTACTCTCAAAACTTAAATATCTCTACAAAGATCAGCCACAATGAAAGGTTTAAATATATTTAATAATAAATAATAAAAGAACAAGACAATACTAAGTATATATTCACAGTGACATCAGAGTTCAAAACCACAGGAAATATTTAAAATAATACTGCAGGACAGGCTCAGACAAATAAAGAAAAACAATATCTAAACTAAGCTTCACTATACTCCTGACTGTATCTAAGAGAGTTACTATACCCTAATAACTTACTTAATAGAGCAAGGCAGATGATGTGATGAATGGTTCTTTTTTTTTGTCAGGTCCAAGACAGAATACAGAATGTTTTGTCTCACTCCAAGAGACTTCACAAAATAATATCTAAAATACTACTGCTGTGATAGCTTGCAGAATGACATCATTTCTGGTCATCTAACGTATAGTTCTCATGCAAAACCCCCATTACTGGAAGCTGGCAGGACTTAGCACCTACCTAAAAAATACACACACAAGGGCTTTTGCTCAGATCTTTGGCAGGTGCTGGAAGTAAAAAAAAACAATTGTATACCTCTGTGCTACCAGTGTTGTGATTATTTCACCCCAAAGACAATACAGAAATCTTTCTAGTACAGACTTTGTGTCTCTGGATGCATTGAAACCTGTGAGATAGCATATTTATGGCCTAGCGCCTTAGCCTATAAAGTGATTTTATTTCAGATATTTTTCTAAAGTTTGCTGGACTGAGGTTAACTCTCCAGTTTCCTCTGTTAAAACAGTTACAATAGTGCATGCACATTTCTGTTCTCTCTAGTAAGACACACTGTGCATACATTTCAAACTCAAGCACTTTACAAATGGCTTTTCAACACAAACATCTATACAAATCAGTTTGATATACACATGACATACAGTTCTAATACATTTGTAACATCAGCATATTGTATGACCCACAGTTGTAATACTGTTGTAACACAAGCATCTTGTATAAATCATTTTGATATTCACAAATGACATATAATTATTTACAAAATTCTAGCTAGCTGAGCTGACAGTACATCCTTTTGTCACATATGGTATCATAGTGTATGCAGTTTTCCCTATTTTCTATATGGGGTCACTGTGTCCCAGCAACTGTTACCATTTCTCTTGAGTCAGTGCTATTCCCCTAACTTCCTTTACAATAATGCCTTGACTGTTATAGGTATTCTTCCACACAATCCATCCATCAACTTTGCTGGACACCCTTGTTTCATCTGACTTTCTTCATGTCTGTCCAAAATCTTCTCACTAGATTGTCTTCTGCTTTACTGCACATATGCTTGAGCCATCATAACCTTTTCTCTGCAATTAGAGCTACTTTGGCTTCTGCTCTGATGTTCTCATTTTTTCATCTGTCCTACAGTGTGCATCCTACCACTCATGTCAGAAACTTCATCTCTATTTATTTATTTCCAGTTTGATAACCGAGGAGGTCCACTGGGCTCAAGGAGCCAATTTTCGGTGGAGACCTTTGGAGAAAAGCTTCATAATACATAGCAGAAATAGTACCAGTTAAGCAAATAGTAAATATATAGTAAAACTTAAGCAAAGTAAAATAGCAACATAGAATAATATACAATTCATATTTACATGTTTACAGATTAGAGAACAGTACTACAGAGTCAAAATTGTACAGAGGTTTTAAATCACCTGAGAATGGTATAAAAGTAACATTTGTAAGAAAGCAGTAAATAAGATTAATCCCCTAAAGGGTAAGGTGGAAGGTACTTTATGTGTAATTAATGTATTTATGTATTAGATAGGATTAGGTAAGTAGAGTGCAATTGCATTTCCCTTTATCGGAGAGGTAAGAATGGAGCTGGGTTTTGAAGTGTTCAAAGTTTTCAGAAATTCTTAGAGAAGGAGGTAGTGAATTCCATTGTTTGGCTAAGGAAAAGGATAGGAGAAGCTGACCAGGGGGATGATTTGGTTTGTATACAGCAATTAGATTTTGGTGGGCAGATCTTAGAGTTCTGTGCAGGGTGTATAGTGGTAAGATGATTGTTAGTGCAGGGCATTTAGTAGGTTTAAAAATAAGCTTGTGGGCTGTGGTGAGGTGGAGGTAGTCCAGGTAGTTGGGAAGTTCTAGCCATTACAGCAGGTGGAGAGATATGCAGTGGTGGGTGGAGTATTTGGACTTGGTGGCGGACTTTGAGATTTTGTTGTAACAGTTTTCCAGTTTAGAAGAGATAGAGGAAGATAGGTTGGTTAGTAGGAGGGCACCATGCATCAGAGATGGTAGTAAGTGGGAAGTGATGAGGGTATGTCTTGTAGAAGGGGAGAGAAAGTGGGAGTTTCTATACAGC
This sequence comes from Protopterus annectens, assembly GCF_019279795.1. Classification (NCBI taxonomy): domain Eukaryota; kingdom Metazoa; phylum Chordata; order Ceratodontiformes; family Protopteridae; genus Protopterus; species Protopterus annectens. The sequence continues at coordinate 778,773,642 of NC_056734.1, forward strand.
ATGCCAAGTTTCTGATGTGTTTTCTTAATATTTAGCTGAATATGGGTATTGAATTTTAGGTGTTCATCAATAGTAACCCCAAAACGTTTCGCAAAAGGAACTACTTCTATAGTGGAGTTGGCCTGGCTGATAATATTGAAAGAGGTTTTGTCAAGAGGGTGAGATTTAGACGGAGAGAATTGTAGAATTTTAGATTTGTTGGCATTCAGAGAGAGGTGATTTTGAAGCATCCAGTTCTCGGTAGTAGCGAAAGCAGTTCGGTTTTTGGTTTGGAGCTCGGGGAGATTAGAAGCAGAGCAAGCTAGAGTTGAGTCATCTGTGTGTTGAACTATCTTAGTGTTAGGAATAGCTGCATGGAATTCATTAATAAAGATATTAAAGAGCATTGGGGCAAGTATGGATCCCTGGGGTACTCCAGTTGGGGTTGTAAGGAAGGCTGAGGTGTCAGTTTTCCATTTCACGACCTGAGATTTGTCAGAAAGGTAGCTGCTGAACCAAGAAAGGGTGTTTTGTGAGAGATTAAGATTAGAAAGGTGGTTTAGGAGGTGGGAATGGGAGACTGTATCAAAAGCCTTAGAGAGGTCAAGGAGGACTGTGGATACAAGTTCTCCAGAGTCACAGGCATGGTTTACTATGTCTAGGAAAGAGAGAAGAGCAGTTGTGCTATGGCCAGGACAGAATCCATGTTGTGTTGGGGTGAGGAGTTGTTTATTTGTAAGGAAAGGCATAAGCTGGAGGTGGATGCATTTCTCAAGAATCTTTGAAATAGGTGAGAGAATGGCTATGGGTCAGAAGTTGGAGATATTATTTTGCCTCCTTTACGGAGGGGTAGGATAAAGGCTGCACACCGCAGTTTGGGGACTTATGTTTCCTGTATAGATCTGTTAATGAGAATGCTAATGGGGATGGCGATGCCGTCTGTTGCAAGTTTTAGAAAGAGTGAGGGGGTGTTGTCTCTATCACTTACTCAACTGCTCTGCCTTTACTGCCAAGCTTCCTTTATCACCGTATCCTGTAGCACTGTATGCACCGCTGTTTTGTATACCTTAGTTTTCAGCTTATTTGACATTCATTTGTAACACACTACTCCTAATATGTGGTGCTAATTTGCTGTAGCCCCCATGATTATAGCTTTGACCTCTTTATTCAGACCTCCCCTTCTTTCAACCACCCCTCTCACATACTTGAAGCTATTCATCTATTATATTATTTTCCCTACTATATGAATTTGTAGCTTTTTCTGATTTCTCCCATTTATTGCCACTGCAGCTGTCTTATCTGTACATTATTTCATCCCAAGTGTCTTCAGTTTTGCATTCCATTTCTCTATCATTTCCTGAAGTTCTTGCTCAGAGTCTGCCTGTAACACTACATCATCTGCATACAGCAACTTTGTTCATCTCTCCTCTCCAACCTGTTTGCTAATGCAGTCTATCAGCAGTCTGAAGAGCCATGGGCTCAAAACCAGATGCACAAGCACCCCTCTGTGAGTCTAAACATTGTCCGTACTTGTCACTGGGTCCCCATACATAGCCTGAACTAATTCCACCAATGTTTTTGGGACTTGAAACCATCAAAGTACAGCCCAAACAAGGTCTCTTGGGACCTTGTCACATGCTTTCTTCAAGTCTATGAATACCCAGTTCGACTATTTTCTCATCTCTAGATTCTCCTAAATTATCTGTCTCACTGCAAATATTGGCTCAATTATGCTTCATCTTCCATCTTGCCTTCTACTACTTTGCATATTCTTTTAATTCATTAAGTTGGGTAGGAGTTTTATACATCTATATTACCCAGAGTTGTGAATGTCCCTTTTGTTCTTGTACACTGCCACTAGAATGCTTATTCCCTCATCATCTGGGATAAATATTTGTCTCCGTACTACTATGTATACTTTCTGTAGCCATTTCTATCGATCATATCTGCCATGACCTCATCTGAGCCTGCTGTTTCCCCTGAATTTATTTTCCTTAGTTCCTTCTAGCATAGGCACATCTTCTTTTTTCCTCTTAGGCTCTGTATGGAAAGTACAATGTCTGTGAGGTTTTCCTCATTTAGTAGCTGCTAGAAGTACTCTTTCCATCTGCCTTTGATGTCCTGTGAGCTGATGGGCAGTTCGTTGCTGGTATCCCTTATGAACAGTGTCTTAGGCTATCTTCTTTATATTTCTGTCTTTGCCTTGCAAGCTGAGAGAGTTTTCTTGTAAATAAATAAATACAAGTTGGAATTTTTTAATACTGTCAGCTCCTGTGGACATAATCTTGGCAATGATTTCATTAACAGCACTTAAATTGTGAAGGTTTGTGATGTGCCTGTGATAATCAGTACCTTGTAAATGTTTGTATTTAAACAGATTTTAGTTGCTTATAATCTCTTTACAACATGCTCCAGTTAGTGGCTGAAAATGGTCCTGTACCAGCTCACCCTCCTAATTAATAAACAAAATAAATAAATAACTTAGTAAATACATACATACATACATGCATAAGTGCAAACACGTCACATAAAATTAATATAGATAGGCGTTCTATGTTCAAAAATACATTTAATAATGCTAAGGCAACAACAGTTATATACCATATTGGTTAGCAATATCTGCAGTTTACAAGCATAAATGTTCAGGAAAATGAACCCCAAATATTATTTTCAGCTTGTGTTCGATTCACTTCTACCGCCCTTCTTTCTTAAAGCACCTCACCCTTGTTTGCTCGACTGTACTTCCATGCTTTCATTCTTACTCTTTAAAACAACATTTAATGTAATGTCCTCCCCTGTCTACCTCTCCTGCATTTTATAATTGTCTCTCCAGTTGCAGTCCTTAAACTGTTCTTTTCTGTTGCAGTTTAGAGGTACTAGGACAATCCTGCAATGATTCCTACTGTCTGGCCTATACTATTTCAGATTCATGTTGTGTGGTACTGGAATTTAATGCATTTGTTCTTAACCTCCTTGTACAATTAACCCTACTTTTTGTCTCTTTGAAAATGTATTTTACCAACTCTATTGTTTTATCTTTGCATTGTATTATTGTGTTCTTGCGTATGAATTTGTTGCATAATCTCAGTCTGTAACTGTTGAACATTTAAGCAATTGAATTCTGTTTTAACCAAGGTCTAGTTTTAGGCATCCATATGACAAATTTCAATAAAGAAAACACCTCAGAAATCAATATAAACAGGTTTTAGCTTTGAAATACAGCTTAACAAATGCCTGGAAGTTAGTGAAAATAGGGGCACCATAAAGTAATGAAGGGATGAGATAAGTAGTGGCAAATGTAATTTTAGTTGCGTTGCTGAGAAAGTTTTTGACTCTGTAAAGCATCCATAGTTTTTGATGAGTTTTTTATGCAGATGTGTATTTTGCAGGTCAAATTTAGGATTTTCATCCACTATCATTCCCTAATAAGTTGCTATGAGAAATGACATAAATCAAGAGAGAACATTTAAAATTTTGTTTTTTTCATAAGAGAGGGATTTGGGGAATTACAAAGCCATGTTTCAGTGGCTGTTAATGTTTTCTGAGTAAGTTTTTAAAGATGTGCAGGGTTGTCTGATGTACCTATGAATGTGGAGTCATCTGTGTATTGAATTAAGGAAGGAGGTTGTGTGGAAGTTGTTAGTGAGAATGTTAAACAAAATGGGACCAAGCATAGAGCCTTGTGATACACTAATGATAATTGTGAGGTATGCAGAAAGGCTGACGTGCCATTTTACTGACTGATACCTATTGGACAAGTTGATTTTGAACCATAGAAGGGAGGGCTGAAATAGACCTAGTGAGGACATTTGAAATAGAGGTTTGCTGTCACAAACTGTGTTGAAGGCTTTAGATAAGTTGAGAAATTAGGCGAAGACTACTTTCCCATTATCTCTAGCCTTACTGACGGTATTTATAGATGCTAGAAATGCAATTTTACTGCTATGGTTATTTATTTGTCTGTTTGCTATATCAACCATGACCTGGGCCATATGGCAGAAACACAATATATGACAACAAAAGACAATTGGACATTGATCAAATAGTAAGACAATGGGTGCATTTTCAGTATATTGTATCATACTTAGTAAAGTAATGTAAATTAAATGTACCATGCTAATGCAATAACAAAATATACATGATGAAACATTAAACCAATGTAATGTGATAAACATTTAGAAACAAATTAAGTGCAGTTCATATCATATAATAAATATAATGGCATGAAAAGAGAGTCAGACTTTATGCCCGTTGGTAGAGCCAGTAGGAAAAAACAATACTCAAGGTATTGTAACAAAACCTGTGTATTTTAATATCACCCAATAAATTTTCTGTAGACTACTTATAGTTTACAGATATATACATACAGGGCCGGATTCACAAAACCTCCGTGTAAGACTTAATATGTCTTACTCGGAGGCTGCAGTTGAACGGTATGACGTCAGCATGCCATGCATATTCATGAGGGCATGCTGAATCATACCCAAGTCTAACACGGACCGTGTAGGAAAGTAGGGGGCGTGTCCAATTGCCGAGTACAGCAAAGGGACACGCCCCCAGAAGAGTCAGTGTCCTGAAAGTAAACACCCACGAGCGAGTCCGCTGAAATGTCAAGGAACACAACACCACACATCCCCACAGACTAAATAAACCCTACTGAAAATATGTAAAATGTAAAAATTTCCTTTTTTTTTTATAATTTCCAAAATGTTTGCCCGCATTTGCACTGGTTTGTGCGGGTATGCCCTTCGCTCAACCACAGTTAGCAGATATGACATTGAAAAGCATATAAGATCTACATATGCAAATTAAGCAAAATATCAATAGCGTAGCGGTAGAGATGTCGCCCAAAGAATAGATAGTCACGGTTCGAGCCCCACAACATCCCCCTCCATTTTTCTTTAAATAAGTATGAAACAATTCCCCAATATATATAAATTTAATTTAAGTAAAATGTAATGAAATGGCCCATGTATTTATGAACAAAACCTATATGATGGATATATAAAAAGGATCATAATTGCCCGTAGCTTAGCAGCGCTTTAACAAGCTTAATATGAGTGCCCATAGCTGAGCAGCACTTTAATAAGCATAATATGAGTGCCCGTAGCTGAGCAGCACTTTAACAAGCTTAATATGAGTGCTTATGGCTAAATAACGCATAACCCAGCATAAGTCATTTGCGCGGAGCTGCGCAGTGTGCCAACCAGCTTACCGTCGGGCAACGTTGGCAAGCTGTAGCAAAGTCGTCTTTGCACAGACACACCTACTAGCCTGTCTAGACAGTAGTAAAGTAAAAAAAGCAATGGTAAGGATCGAACCTGGGATACTGTGCACCATAGTCAAAATACTAAACCACTAAGCCATGACAGTTGTACTCAGAAATACACTATTACCATACATATAGGAATGAATGAAAATATAACCATGACAAAGCAGGTTTGCTGTAAGCAGAGAAATATCCAAAATGACCAATCACAGATAAGTGCGGGAAAACCTGCATATATAAGCCCCATAGGTGGGAATACACACCATAACTGATTGTGGTACCCATTTGCAGTCAGGATGGCAGGTGCAGGAGAGGGAAATTGCTTTAGAGCACAAAGGTGGGGTGTTGAGGAGTCAAAATATATGGTTTGGCTCCTAGTCCATGATCATGAAGTGCAACTCATGCAGGGCCAGGTTCAATGGGGAGTGTATAAGGCAGAGGTGTGGAACTGGTTGGCACATGATCTCACCAGTGCCACAGGCATTCCAAGGACTGGTGAACAGATCCGTCACCACCATGCGGACCTGAAGTGACGAAAGGAGGACCAACTGAACCGATGGATCCAGGAGGCCCGCCAAATGCCCAATGCCCCACTACTGAGTAAGTATCCATGTAATTAACTATGTAAGAAATGCTATCCTAGCCTATAGTATGGATAGGTATGTTACAATATTCCTTTATTTATATTACAGCTGCAGGTGTTCGTTCCACAAATCGGCAAGCCTATGCTGATAGGATGGCGAGGTTGCGCAACCAGGCAGGTTAGTAATTATTCTGCTGATATTGTTATAGAATATAAGTGGGACAGCTTGTAAAAGAGTTCAGAGTTGTAACCCAGTAATAAAGGTTAAATAAGCCTAGAAGAAAGATTCTGCTAGTATTGTAAGATTAGATAAGTGATGCAGCCTGGAAAAGAGTATTGCAATCCAGTAATAAAGATTAAACAAGTCTCAAATAGAGTTTCCACCTGTATTGTAATGAGTGTTATAATCAATCAACAAACGATAGACAACTGTCGAATACATCCTTGTAAATTCTGCCATATGAAATATGTGAGTCAACTGGAAAGGATTGTTGTAACCCAGTAATAAATGTTAATAAGGCCTAGAATTAAGTACTATCCTGAAATGTAAATATAAAATAAGTGAGAAAGTGTGAGAAAGAGAGTTTGAAACTACCAAGAAAGCTGTAATAAGTCTGGAATAAAGGTGTACTGCATTCACTACATAATTAAATGAATGAGACAGCCACAACCAAAGAGTGAAATGTCTTTAATAAAGTACAGAACCTGGACTGTGTCCATCCCATAATTTGGATATTTTGCTGTACCCTTGCATTATGGAGATAGTATGGTTGTATGAAATGCTGAACATCCACAGTTGTCTAGACCCATATAAATCAAATGTAGCAGGATGCTTTACCTGAACACAGCCAGATATGAACATATATGAATAACAATGGAATGTATATTAATGTAGCAGTAACATCCCCATCACCAACATTCCTAAGGTTACATACAGGAAACTATACTAATACATGTAGGGGATATATATCTGCATCTACTAGGAATGTACAGTATACGTATAGGTAGTTTAAGTTGTTAATGTAATATTTCTCCACCCTACCCTATTTTCACAAATTATGCCATTCCACACCAAACTGGGTATGTGTATTCACAATTAATTCCCATGGACATTTGTCCTGTTGGTTTATACATATCTGCATATACGTTGATGCATGTGCCCTGTTCACATATCCAAACCTGATGGCCTGTTGCCACCAATCAACCCTGCATGCTGTTGGAATGTCCACTGTTGTTCTAAATATGCATGTGTTATGCTTGCTGCTCAATGTTCGGAATTCATGTGTGTTTGGTTAATGGGAATACTGATGCATGCTGTTACAACTAATTTTGAATGGTGTTGTTTGTTACTAACCCAAAATACCATAAAATACTGCTAAACATAGGACAACAGGGAAGGCGGGTTCCAGCGGACCCACCTCTCCCACCTCAGCTGGCGAGTGCACCTGGCACCAGTGCCCAGGCCGGGACCTCCTCCTCCGGTGGCCCTGTGCCACCTTCAGGTGGAAACGTTGCAGGGGATGGGGCTCGTCCCCCCTCTGCAAGCGTGGCTGGAGGAGAGCCTCCACTCACCCTCCATAGGGTCCGGTCTGTGGTGCGTAGTGAGATCAGGCGTTCCGTGACTGATCCCCTACGCCAGCTTGAGGTGAGAGTGGCGCAACTCACGGGTGTGCCTGCCCATCCTATCCAACCCCCAGCACAGCCCCGGCCTGGGCTGTGAAGGTGCAGTGGTAACTGCCCATGGGTGGGGATCTCAGTTCCACTATTGCCATCTGTGGGCTAATGGGCTTGCGATATCCAAACATCTGTCCCCGTCAGTTGTGTTTACCCCCCACATGTGTCATATTCCGCCCCTGTATGCGTCTTGTTTGTCTTGTCTGTTAACCTCCCAAACCTATCCCCCCAAATATACCTAATTCCTGTACCGCACATTCCACTCTCACCTGAAAAAAAAATAAAAAAAGGCACTCTGTTCCCACAAAAAAATTACGCCCCATACATAGCTGCCCATTTCGCATACATGTCTGCTGGACATGTAAACTGAAAATTACAATTGGCTGTACAGCATATTTTGTTGTCCTCACCCCTCTCTCAGGGGTGGAAGGTGTTAAATGTCACTCTAAATTTCTAACATATGCCCAGCTGTTGCTTGTAAAGAATTGGGCAGCTATGGGCCTTCCCTACATCCTTCCTGCACATCCCGAGCTTGTTTTCCTACTGTCCTACCCTCTTTGTGCCCCCTTTTTCACCACGTTCCTATTTCCCCATTTTCTTTTCTTTAAAAGAAAATAGCTCGGGTGTTAGCGGGAGTAAGCACTTTTAAGCAGTAGTCAGCGGGTGTGCACTTGTGTGCGCTTAGCTAAGCGTAGATAAGCGTAGCTAAGCATCATGCAAACTCGCGCAAACCCGCTTACAACTGCTTAAAAGTGCCTTAGTCACTCTGTATGACAAGGCCTGTAGTCTGCTCATCAGCAAAATAAAATACCCCTGTCAGTCTCAAACCCAGGACCTTGGAACGACCAGACTGCATGAATTACCACTCAGCCACAGCAGATATACAATAACTTGGTGCTGAAAGAAATATATCATGAAATACAAGGAGTGAATGTAAAGGGAAAATAGGAAGGCCATTACACAAAGCTTGTTCTGTGTATCTTTACTGGCAATTCTTGTGGAATTGCATTACATTAGTGTGATAAGGGAAACAGCCATGCTAGGAGGTAATAATGTTACAGTAGCACCTTACAAACCCCGCACAGTATCAGAGCAGGATAAACACCACCATATTTGAATAGGTAAGAGGCCAGACCTCCCAACTGTGACTGATTTACAGGGATGTCCCTGATTTGCAAACAAATGTTACCTGTGCCCCACTGACTCCCTGTGAAATGTACTCACAGTAGGCAGAAAGGTGGGGAATCCCACATAATGGTAACTGTCAATAAGTTACAGTAGACACTACTTGCATGTCAGAAATGGTGTAGTAATACATATGCTCAAAATACCCCACAGTCACAACTGCAGAATATCTGAAATATATCACAGGTGTATCCCACTGATATGTACCTTTCCCTGAGGCTGGTCAAATATATACCTGAGAGTATCTGAGGCCTGGAAATGTCAGTAACACTAAGGCATATCAGCCTGTCTGCTGTTACACACTCTGCAAATAGCTGTAGAATTACTTCAACAAGCATGCCCTTATGTAGGAGTACAACACAGAAATATCAAAGGATGTAGCCATCTAACATACTAATGACAGTATAGCAGTTCACAAACACTGCATGTGCCTAATATTCATAATTGTTAGTACAATATACTTAGTTGTCCTCACCCCTCTCTCAGGGGTGGAAGGTTTCAAATGTCACAGCAAATGTCAAACATATGTACAGCTATAGCAGTTAAAGAAATGTGCAGCTATGGACCTTCCCTACACCTAGCCTGCACATCTCTAGCTAGTGTCCCCACTGACTTCCTGCTTCCCGCTTACAACTGTTTAAAAGTGCCTTATTCACTCTGTATGACAAGGCCCCAGTACTGCTCAGCAGCAAAATAAAATACCTTTGCATGTGTCAACCCCCAGACCTTGGGCTCACCAGACTGCATAAAGTACCACCAAGCCACAGCAAACATATAAGAACGTAGTGCTGAAAGAAATATATCATGCATTACAAGGAGTGAATGTAAATGGAAAATAGGAAAGCCATAGCAATACATTCCAGTAAAGACAAATATCAGGCATTCAAGGAGTGAATGTAAAGGGAAAATAGAAAATCCATAGCAACACATTGCAAGAACTACTGTTGTATGCCAGTTAATCCACAAATCCCATAGGAAAGTACATACTCCCATGTAAACAGTGTTAGCATTAGCAGGTGTGTGTTAACATACACACTGAGAAGAGTGCACTGGAAGAAGCAACAGTCAGGTTTCAGTACAACATGCATTTCAGTGGTTACAACACAGCCTCAGATATGAGAGATATACCAACCTTCTGACTGACACAACAGTGTCCACAGCAAACCAGCATGGTCCCCACCTTGCAAAACTGAAAGGCCTACACCTACCTAACCTAACATTTTATAGCAGTGTCCTGAATTCACAATGAGAACTGCAATTACCACACAGCAGGCTGCATGCAATTACTAAATGCTGGCCACCAACTGGTGCAGAGGCCATCACATGCACATGTGCAGATACCTACAAAAGCAGCCTGTACTGCCAGTCCATGTATCATTGCAGCAACTGGAGGGGGAGAGAGAGAGAGAGAGAGAGAGAGAGAGAGAGAGAGAATATATGCACCCACAGCTTGTAACACTTGCACAACATTGTTATGTCCTTGTACACATTGTGTCCCAGGGTGGAGACAATCACTGAACAACTACACACAACCATCAAGTACACGTATACTGTTATTAACAAGGGCTGTCTACACTTGCACTGCATGTTCCTGTGCAACACATAATCTGCATGCTGACACATGTGCAGTGATGTTTTTCCTTGTGATACTGTCACCCACCCTCAAACAGTATTGTGTATGTGTTGGATTGCAGGTGTGTCTGTGTTTGTATCTGCTGTACTGAGGAGTGTGCCTGTGTGCCTGTGCGCAAGTGCGCTTGTGTGCATGTGTGCATGTGTGCCTGTGTGCATGTGTGCCTGTGTGCATGTGTGCATGTGCACATGTGTGCATGTGTGCATGTGCGCCTGTGTGCATGTGTGCCTGTGTGCATGTGCGCCTGTGTGGATGGGTGCATGTGTGCATGTGCGCATGTGTGCATGTGCATCTGTGTGCATGTGTGCAAGTGTGCATGTGTGCATGTGCACCTGTGTGCATGTGTGCATGTGTGCCTGTGTGCATGTGTGTATGTGCGCCTGTGTGCATGTGTGCATGTGTGCATGTGCGCATGTGTGCATGTGTGCATGTGTGCCTGTGTGCATGTGCGCCTGTGTGCATGTGTGTATGTGCGCATGTGTGCATGTGTGCATGTATGCTTGTGTGCATGTGCGCCTGTACGCATGTGTGCACGTGTGCATGTGTGCATGTGTGCTAACATCGTGTACACATTTGTAAACTGTGTTTCCTATCTTCCTCTCACAGGTTCTGATGTTGCTCTGGTGGAGTGCAGCAGGGAACCTGAAGCCACTGCTAGGGACAGTGATAATGATGATACATGTGTAATGGCACAGAGAGGTGTGACAGGGTCTGTTGTTGGTCAGCCAATCGACACTACACAGCAGTCAACCCCATCAATGCACACAGTCATCCTGCCGATACATCCATTGTCACCAATGTCCTTAGCAGAGGGACAGCATACAGTGGGCATTGACCAGGTTAGTGTGGTATCATTGGCACATGCATCCACTCACAGCAGCCATGGCCAGATTCCTGACATGGTACCACACAGGCAGATGTCCAGGGGTTCTCGTGGGAACATCCATGGTTGTACTGCCCCTGTCAGACATGCCCACAGAGGTCTTTCAACCTCAGCTATGTTCCGGGCTGTAATGCAGGCACAGGCACTTATGGAACGGTACACCAGACAGCGTCTGAGGGAGCTTAGAGCACATCGCACCGCTATGAATGACACTATGCGTGACGTTGCGGCTGCCGTCCGTAATATCAGCGAGGTCATTGATAGACGTTGGGGGGACACATTAGATCTCTTCCACAACTACATGTCCAGGAGCCAGGACAGTGCATGATGGTTGAGGCGTCGACATGGACGTATGCTAGCAACATCATCAGCTGGCAGTCGTCGCGGACGACAACAAACCCGCAGCCACTCCCATAGTGCCAGTACCAGCCCCAGCAATGCTGGGTCTGTGCTGTCATTACACCGTCCTAGAAGACCACGTGCACATGGCTCTGGACAGTCCCAGCAGGGACATGTGTCCAGTCAACAACCCACTGCTTCTGATGACAGCACCCAGTCTGGCTTAGTACCTGATACTGTCCGTAGCACCCCTGCCAGGCACAGGTACAGTGTCCGTGGCTAGAGACAGTGATCTGTATGACCTGGCAGGTACAGTCTGTGGCTGTCCACAAACACCCATATATGGCAGCCACATGGTGGAACTGTGTGCAAGCATACACACACACACATAATGCTAACACCTAGGGTTAACACATACACGCACACATCGCATCAACATTGCCCCATGTTGTACTGTTGTCCCTCACTAACACACACACACATACATGTCGATTGGATGTGTCAATGACAGACTTTGGCAAACCAAGTACACACCCTGTGCATATGATAAAACTGTGCCACCTCCTGCCATCTGTAACACTGATGCAGGAACAGGACAGCATGGTGCTGATGCACAGGGTGACTACATAGCACTGTAGTAATAATATCATGTAATGATATCGTTGTGGGTATATTCGAGCATGCATGATGCATTAACTATGATTGTCATTGTAGTTTTGTATACACCAGTGTTAATTCCCAAAGTGTACTGTCTGCACATGTGCCACATGGCTGTTGTGTGTACCTGTGCCTGCATGTGTTGGGGTATGGACAGTACATGTGTGATGTTTGCAGCACAGAGTTGCAGGTGTACATTTGTGAACATGGTTAGCATGGAACATGACATGGTTTGACAGTATGCTGTGGGTGATACGGTTTCCATATGTCAATGGTCTGCATTCTGGTACTATAGACAGCCTACATAGCCTGACATTCCGTGGTCATTACATGGTGTCTCCTCAACTGATACACAGATGTAGGAACCTGGTGTCAGTGATATCCCTGCAGTACTACACTATACCAGTAGCCATTCTTACTGAGACCCACACATCCCTGGGGACAATGCTCTTTGGCATATAGCAGTCTCACGTACATGTCAACACACTACGGATATGTCCATCCATGACTGCAAATGCATACAGTGGCCTACAATGGATTCTACACATGACACACCTAACCACCACAAGGGTATCAAACAGACAGATACCTGTTGTCCAAGCCATGCTGTATTGCTGTAACACAACTGTAGTATTGTCATCGGCATGTAGTTAACATAGTATTCCAACAGTACCATGTAGGTGGTAGCACCCATCATGTAGAACGGGTAATGGTTTGTACATGTGGACAAGTGTTATCTTGTCTATCCTGTGATATTCACATTTCTAAAGGTATCCTGCAGTCCCTCGGTGTATCACCTAAGCAAGACGGTGTCTGTATGCACATCGGCAACAGTTGCCATACACCTACACTGGATGTCCATCACTCACAGACTTTGCTGTGTTTTGACATGTCTGACATATACACCAGACATGAACCCTCACCCACATTAATCTATCAAAGCTTTCATGAGTGTGTGTGTCACATAGTTGGCCTAGGACACAGATCACTGCAGTAGGCTACATTGTTACCAACATACAAGTATGGCCTAAGGTCTGGTAAGCTGCGGCACATGCTGGCAAAGGTAACAACTGTAATCATATGAGGCAGGCTTCACACATAGGAACTATTAAAGGTCACAGGTACATATCTGTATGTGGCACACACATACCTGATGTGTGCATTGAAATTACTGTTATAATAATATGTCATACAATAATAAAAGTGAAACACACAACACATACATCTCATTTGTAGGATTCAAACCCCTACCTAACTATGTTATGATACTTGAAAGGGATGCATTAGCACAGCACGCTATTCGCATTACTGGAGGCTTTCCCTTCTCCTGCTCTATTTATAGGGTGCTGACATCATCAGTCTTTCCAAAGAGGAATGTACATCTTTTAGTGTGTTATCCCAGTCTTCAAAAAGGCCATTCCTTTCACAGAGAATTGCATACATACACACCCCCGCCCCCTCACACACACACAGCGTTTGCAAGATTTAAACCCCTACCTAACTATGTTATGATACTTGAGAGAGACACATTACCACAGTGCACTATTCGCATTATTGGATGCATTCCCTTCTCCTGCTGTATTTATAGGGTGCTGACATCATCAGTCTTTCCAAAGAGGAATGTACATCTTTTACTATCCCTCAGTATGGGGGATAACAATATCTGTGCATTAACAGACGCCTAGTTCAGGGTCACATATGCACACTGGCACTGCCAGGTTATGTTCTATACCATGCTTCATGACTACAGGACTTGTAACACACAACACAAGTAGGGGGTGTATCCATATACATCACAGATACACACACCTCTGGGTTGGTACCACTGCACTAAGCATGACAGGCCATACATATACAACTACCATTGTGCAAAACTGCCTTTTGGTTTGGTGTGTAGTTCAGACCACCACCCCCCCCCCATACCCAGGAACCGCACTCGGCTTTCCTGGGAACAGTGTAGGATATGGAGGTCTTCACACACACACCATTATAGTGGTTGACTTCAGGTACACAAATATTGACTGGGGATACTACTCAGGCCCTCAACAACATCACCCTACAGCCACTACAATTTGTGGAGCCATGTGCTATGGCACAACCAGTCATCACACCCACAAGAGGGAATACATATTGGACCTGATCATCACCAACATCGGGACTCTATGTTCCACACCAGAGGTAGAACCCTCATTGTTAAGATCAGACCATAAACAACTTTTTCTGGACATCCATATCCCGTCCCCACCCCCAGCCAAGGAAATCACTGTAAAGAATTTCTCCAAAGCAGACTTTGCACTTGTGAAGACTGGGGTGGAATACTTCAAAGGCCCCGTGCTGGAGGATAATACAGCCCAATCTGCAGAATCCTTTACAAACTCATTGTGTGAGCACCTGCAGGTATGCATTGATCATGCTATCCCAAATAAAACCATGACTCCTCCAAAACAGGAGACCTGTCTGGTTGACCCCGGCCATATATAAGCTGTACAACAGAATGAGGAAGCTACTACATAACAGAGCAATATCCCACAGAGGGAGGACATCTCTGAACAGTATTGGCAAGACACTTCAATCCCTCATATAATCATCACTTGCACGTTTTGACAGTGAAATTGACCAGACACTACAGATAATCACAAGGCCTTCTTTAGTTATGTCAGGAATATGTGTGGAAACAACCCAGATATGCTCTGAATTGTTGCATAACAGCACAAAATATGCCAAACCTACGGACATAGCCTACACCCTGGCAGACAGAGTCTGCACAAACGCCCCCCCCTTACCCCCCAAGGGTACAAATGCCCATCCCAAATGAATGTAACCTCCCTGACATCACAGATGCACAGGTGAAAGGTGCCCTCTCCACAGCAAATAACACAGCATATGTATGGGACCGGACGGTGTCCCAGGCTGTGTCCTACACGAGCTCTGAGTAGAACTGAACACTCACATTAAGTCACTGTTCCAACTTAGCCTTACTACAGGATATGTACCCTGAGAATGGCATACAGATACAGTGCTCCCACTCCACAAAGGTGGTGCCACAACGGACCACAGGAACTATCACCCCATAAGCCTGACTAGTGTGGTAGAAAAAGCTATGGAGCGTATTATCATGGTAGTCATAATCAAAAACATTGTGAGCCTCCAGACAGTGGATCATACACAATTCGGATTTGTTAAGGGCAGAACTTGCCTCTTACACATAGGTCATATCTTTGAAACGGTTACTGAAGCCATGGATGAGGGCAAGGTAGTTCACATAGTCTACCTGTACCTTGCAGAAGCCTGCAACACAATACCCCACTCAGGCATCATACATATGCTTACCAGCTTAAATATCAACCCCTATATCACTAGATGTGTTGCTATCTGCCTCAGGGATGGAACCCACATGGTCAGAATTGCAGGTGCCATGTCCAATTCCAGACCAGTTACAACTGGTGTCTCACTGGGCTCAGTTGTGGGATCTGTCCTGTTCGGTATGTACTTCTCTGAGGTTCAGACTAACATGGGGGGATTATGTCTAACAAACGTCACAGATGACTGCTAACCGGGGGCCATAAGCAACACTGCAGCTGACACATGCTTCCTCCATAAGGGCCTCACAGAGATGGATGCTTGTCGCCAGAGCCATAGCCTCGTGCTAAATGCTAAGACATGCATAGTCATCCCCTTTGGGGAAAACAAGGTGCACACAAATCACCACATAAGTGGTAATCCATTAAGTACAGAAGATGTATTTACAGATTTGGGGACCAACATAGATCGTAACCTCTCCTTTGCTAATCACATTGACAGAGTCATTGCAAAGACCTTTATATAGCCCTCCTTATCACATGGGGGTTTGCATGTAGATCATGGGAGGTCATTGTGGCCCTCTACTAGTCACTCATCAGGCCCATGTTTGACTACAATGGCCCTTTTGGGGTGTACCTTACCCAACACCTGCAGCAACTACAGTGTCCACAACAGTACCTCCCCAAGAGGATCATGGGCAACACACAGATGTCCTATGCAGCTCAACTAAAGGATCTCCAGCTCTGCTCAGTTGCTTAACGCCTACTCAGAGGTAATCTATGCCTGACGTACACAGCCATGTCAAACCCAGAAGTAATGGACATGCTCCACCTCATAACAACCGAGACCCTTAGAGCTACACACTCCAGGGACTTAAACCTCAGCACAAAACTAAATAGGACATGCTGCAGGGACAGATTCATTACCCAGAGGCTCCCCTCACTCTAGAATTGAATCCCAATTAAAGTTAGACATAGTCCCTTGCCAATTGTCTTCCAGCAAAATCCAGCTGCATGGATGGGAGATTGCAAATTCACCCTTGGGATCTCCACTGTGTCCTTGCTTGACAGAGGCACAGTAAACTAGCCTTAAAGGGTGCCTTCTGTGACCTACATTACAGAGGCACAGTAGGCTACTCTACTGGAGAGGCAGACGACAAATACACTCTGCCTAGGCTTATAAATTCCCTAGGGCAGACAGCCTAGTATCGACCTCTGCACCTATGTTTATGTTGGGGATGCACAATATTTGTTGCTGATACTGTTTGCAGGTCTTTATTGCCGTAGCTTTCCCAGTTTCTATGAACAACTTGTGTATCTGCGTAACATGTTTGATCATGACAGGGTTCCAGTATATTAATATATGTGTCTGTTGTCATTTAACTGTGTGCACAGGGCAGATTACTGGATCGTGGGAGGTTCCTGGCTTAACACATACAACTGCCAGATATGTGTGGCCGACTGCTATACTCAGACATGGCCTAAGTGTGTGAGCATGCCCAGTTCAGGCTTTCTATGGTTTGTTGCCTGACATATGTCTCATTTATCCAAGTGTGTGAGCATGCCCAGTGTGACCTTTCCATATGATCTGAAGTTCACTACATTTGTGGCTGTGTGTGAACATGACCAATATTGACATTTATACTGTGCGCGTTGGAAGTCATGTTGTGTTTTTACTGCCAGACTCCTTTGTGTCATAACTCAACAGGGATTGTGCTGTGCCTGCAGGGTTTCCATGGGATAGTTTGCAAAGACTTGTCAACATTCTTTCATACTGGTTGAACACTGCAATACTGTCATGGTGTACTGGTTCAGTACTTTTACTATGGTGCACAGTATCATGGGTTTGAGTCCCATCACTGCTTTAAATGTTCATACTGAGCATATCAGACTGGTTAAGGGCCAGTTGGGCAACTATGAGCATGCTGCATTTTGTTCAGCTATGACCTACTTAAACCAGGCTTGTCCAACATTGCTGTGTATTCACCAACTTGGGTGGACATTGCCAAACATTACTCCACATTGACCACAGTTGTACTAGTTGGTATGTGTGATTCTCTTCATAGGTTCATACTAGGCTATCTGTCCTAGGGCATTTATAATCCTAGCCAGAGTGTGTTTGGCTTTCAACACACATTTTAAGTGGAGTTTGCCATGACATTTTTCAAGGTTAGTATACTGTGCCTCTGTCTAACAGTGACATAGAAGTGATACCCAGGGTAAACCTACAATCTCCCATCCACTAGATTCCTCTTGCAGAGAGTCAATGAGGGACTCTGGCTAAAAATAATTTGTGGGCACTTAGTTTTTGCCAAAGTGGATGACTATACACTTTTTTGCGTATAGCTTGAGAACATGGCTCTGGCACCAGTTGTCTATTTCTATGAGGTCCTTTTGTAGGATGCTTGTGTCAGCTGGAGGGTCGATTATGGTGCCCAGTTTGCAGTCATCTGCAAACTTGTTCAGCCACAGTCCTTCTGTGTTGGCCTGTACCTCCGACAAATATATACCAAACAAGGGGGGTCCCAGGACTGAGCCTTGTGGGATGCCACTTGTAGCTGGTTTGGGATCTGACATGGCTCCAGCATTTCTGACCATGTGGGTTCTGTCCTTGAGCCAGTTTGCAACCCATCTAGTGACATAGGGGTTTATATTGAAGCTGGTGAGCTTATCTATAATGACCAAGTGGGGTATTGTATGAAAGGCTTTTGCGAGGTCCAGGTAGGCTGTGGGGAGCACCTTCCTCTCGTCAATGGCTTTGGTGATTGTTTCAAATGACTCAACCAGGTTTAAGAGGCAGGATCTGCCCTTAACAAAGCCAAACTGGGTGGGATCCAGTGTCTATAGGTCCCCAATATCTTTATTTCTGAGGTTCATGATGATCCTTTCCATAGCTTTGCAGACCAAGCTAGTCAGGCTTCTGGGGCAATAGTTTGCAGTATCCATTGAGGCACCACCTTTGTGGAGAGGGACCACTGTTGCTGTACACTGCTCTTTGGGTACATATCCTGTGGTAAGGCTGAGATTAAACAGTTGTTTTATGTTTGTGTTCAATTCTTCTTGGGGTTCATGTTGGACACAGCCCAGGACACCGTCTGGTCCCATTGATGCTGTGTGTTTTGCTTTGGAGAGGCTGGCTGTTACCTGAGCATCTGAGATGTCAGGGGGCCAGCACTCTGCTGGGATAGATATTTGCCCTTTTGGTGGGGAAGGGGGGGAGAAGTTTGCACTGAACCTGTCAGCTCGGATGTTGGCAATGTCTGTGGGTTTGGTGTATTGTTTGCCATTTTCGACTAATTCTGAGCATATCTGGGAATTCCCACCCAGGTTCCTACCATAACTAAAGAAAGCCTTGTGATTATCCTTAGTGTTCTGTACAATTTTTATCTCAAAAATGGTCTTAGACGATTTTATGTGTGGCCGTAGTTTTTCAATAATACTGATCAGAGATGCCTTCCCTTTTTGGGATTTTGCTCTGTCATATAGTAGCTTCCTCCTTGTATTGTATGTTTTTTATGGCTGGGGTCCACCAGACAGGATGCCTGCCTTTGGAGGATTGGATCTTGGTTTTATTTGGGATTGCATGATCCATGCATTCCTGAAGGTGTTCATAGAATGCATTTATAAAGGGTTCTGAGGTCTGGGCCATATTTTCCACAGGCACAGGGGCTGTGAAGGATTCCACCTCAGTTTTGAGGAGTGTGACATTTGCTTTAGTGAAAAATTTTCACTGTGGTTTTCTGGCCATGGGCTGAGGTCGGGATGTGAATATCCAGTGAGATTACTCTATGGTCTGATCTTACCAGTGAGGGATACACTTCTGGTCTTGGGCATAGAGTCCCCATGTTGGTGATGATCAGGTCCAGTATGTTTTCCCCTCTTGTAGGAGTGGTAGCAAATTGTTCCATAGCATTTGAGTTTATAACTTCTAGGAACCTTTGGGCTAGGGTGTTGCAGCTAGAGTAATGCTCCCAGTCTATGTTTGGGTAGTTGAAGTCACCCAATATAATGGTGTTTGGGGAAACCTTCATATTTTCATGTGTTCTCCAGTCAGCCAAGTGTGGTTCCAGGGTTTAGTAGGGTGATCTGTAGCAGGCTATGAACTGGAAGGCGGTTTTACCCACTGTTAGTTGCACATGGATAGTCTCTGATGCTTCATGCTGTGCCACCAACTTGGGGGTGTGGGTATCTTTGACAAATTTTGATACTCACCCTCCTTTTGTAGTTTGTTCCATGTTTTGCGGCTGTAAAGCATGGTATGAGGTGTAAGCTGTTAGTGCTAGGGTGCTCTTGGGAGCCTTGAACCAGGTTTCTGTTACTGCACAGACATCAACATTTTCCATGCTGAGGAGAGTTTGGAGTGCATGCATCTTGCAGTTTAGACTTCTGGCATTGAGTAGCATTACTTCTAGTTTCTTATCCCTTGTGATACCTATGGAGGTGGGTTTGTCTTTTGAGCCTTACCTAAAAAAAGGCACTATGGGGGTGACAAGAGCCTTTGCCAATATCCAAAAGGCCACAGGTGACAGGTGAAAGCCATCCCTAGCAAAGCATCATGTCTTGTCGAGCATGTCATCCCAGGCTGACAGGCATTGGATACCCTTTCACTGACACCAATACTTAAGCCAATTGTTGTAATTGATCATCTTGTCTTCATATCGTGGCATCATGTTTGGTGAGGGTAGGATGATACTCAAGGTCATCAAGTTTGCATATACTACATGGTGGTAAATGCTGTTTAGCACTACCTTACATTGCTTAACACATGGCAATCATGCCTCAGGTGGTGCTGCAGGGCTGCCTATGTCGGATGCACATACTACACTCCCTGCACATGTTTGAAAGCAGGTTGTGTCAACTTAGGCATCCCTTTCACTATATGTGGGAGTCAGAGAACGGTATCATTTCCAGGGTTCCTACTGAGCCAGTGTATGTGCTATGCATTGCCACTTTGTCAAGACCAAGGCATACTGGGCACGCCTTCTTCCACCTACTGGGGCATGCTCAGGTTGTTCCTCCTCCGAGTCACGCTCTGCCTGTTATGGCCTTGCAATGGTGGGGGGCTGTTTGGCCCAGGCCTATGCTGGTCCTGCTGCAGCTGTTTTTGCAGAATCATATTATGTAGCATAGCACATACCATGACAATTTGGGTACATGTAGTTGGTGAGTATTGCAAGGCTCCACCAGATGTGTCCAGACACCGGAACTATGACTTGAGCAACACAAACACATGCTCAATTACATTTCGTGCTTGTGCATGTGCCTCATTATGGAATTCCTGTTCAGGTGTGTGTGCATTTCTGATGGGTGTCATCAGCCACGGCTCAAGTGCATAGCCAGCATCCCCCACTAAGTGACCATGTGGGATGTCCCCATTGGCAAATGTCTTGTACAGCTGCGTCAGATGCCAGATATGGGAATCATGGTAGCTTCCAGGGCAGCCAGCACACACATTCATTATTATGCCCTGGGCATCACACATGACCTGGCAGTTGATGGAGGGGAAGCCCTTGCAGTTAATGTAGACCCTACCCCGCTCACTGGCTGGTGCTTTGATGCGTATATGCATGCAGTCTATTGCACCCACAACCTCAGGGTATTCTGCTATTTGCTGGAAGAGAAGCATATTGCTGGCCAATACCTCACGGGAATTGGGAAAATATACATGATCACCGACATGTGCTGACATGGCATCCAGGAACTGGTGGAGTACCCTGGATGCTGATGCCTGTGATATCCCCATCATATCACCAGTTGGTCTCTGGAAGGTACCTGTTGCTAGTATTCTTAGGCCAACACATACCTTGGTTTCCACTGGGATGGGTTCCCCGCTGTTGGTTCTGTGTGTGAGGTGTGGCCTGCACAGCTCAACAATTTGCTGCAGGAGGTCTCTGTCCACTCTATAGCGCTCCACTATCTCCAGCTCATGTAAACCCTGGTAGGTGACCCTGGGCCTGTACATTCTTCTCCGTCTCCTCACTGTGGGTTGTCCAGCAGCATTTGCATTGTCACCACACTCAGCATGTTACATATGTCGCCTTATAACAGCAATGGCAGCCCCTAGCATTTTTTGTCTGAGTGTAGCTTTTTCAGTTTTTATTTTTAGTAGCTTACTCCAGTGTTGCAGTGTCTCTTGAGAGTAACAAACTGCACTGTTGTTTGCAGAGTTTTAAGTGCTGGGCTGGGCTAGTGTTCTGCCTGTGTAATTGCCTGATTCTGATTGTTTTCACCTGCTAGCTCTACTAGTATTCCCTGGTAGCTTCCTACTATTTGTTGTGCTTCCTTTTTCCTTTCTGTTTCCTCAGGGGGGAGCGACGCGCATACAAGCGCAGACACGCTCACAGCAGCTCACACGCACGCACACATGCTTAGATGGACTACAACTTGCTTATTTGGGTCAAAACGCATGCACACCAGCGCAAACGCACTTACAGGTCTTTAAACAGCCTTATACATGCTTACTCCGGCTTAAACGCGCACTCATGCTTTCACGCACGAACTCTGACTTACTCGGGTTTACAGGCGTATACACGCGTGCATACCCACTCAGCAAGAAACTTTGGTATTATCCACAGTATACACCTTCCATTTCTTGGCTTTCCCTGGACTACCTGTTGACACACCTCTTTCCATGATGTCTAACTGACAGCTGACACATGCCACTCTGCTCCTATGAGCTTCATTACTTTCATACATACCCCCCTTGTGATGTCACCTATCTCCTACTCTGTTACTCCCTATATCCTACTCCTACACTCCACTGACTGTGCTCATTTGCTATGTAAAAGTGCGATTCACTATCCTAACACTCATTTACATAGGATTGCCTACTAATGCTTGGTTACATGTCTTAGACTGGGCTTCTCCACTTAGCAACCCCTACTCAGTGGCCATGTTGTCTTCAGCCTGCTATTCCCTTACATTGTAATTGCATTGGCATGCTTCCTCAACCATATGCAACCTTTATTTGGAGCTGACAAGGCTCCATTGTGCTATTTGCAGAACGGTACTCAGTTGTCAACTGAGTACATTTCTGCAGCTAACACGGCTCCTACTCGGACAGGTTTGTGCTTCCTGGATTTACCTCATTTGCATGCCTTTCGGCTGCAAGTGAGGTAATTTGCATATCCTAGCCCTTTCCGTGTAGTAGACGTTTTAGGAGCTCTCTTACACACCCCTACAAGCTGTTCCTGGATCACTCGTTGGACATGATGGCTGCATGGAGTCTTCCTCTACTCGTACACTCCGTGCAAGCCATCGTGAATCCGGCCCACAGATTGAGCAGACTGAGTCTGTCTAATTTATAGCTTTGACTAGGCTATTGGATATGCACTAATAATATAAATGTCTATATGTAGGATGTTAAATGATATAAATTACTCTGTCTCTAAAGCAATCACTCTGTTTCCTTTGTTAAATAGGCTTTTAGCTCCTTCTTGAATATTGCTAGATTATTTAGTGTCCTTGGTTCATTTGAAATTGTATTTCATGATGCTGGTGCTATTATGCAGAAAGCTGGTCCTCTGGGTGGGGTCACAACATCTTTGATGATAGTTTGTGCAGTGTAGCATAAGGATATTCTTAGAGGGGCAGTAGGTCTCACTTACTGATTTGAAGGATAGCACATTAAGTAAAACATGGCTTTGACTATAACCTGCAACCACCTTGCTTTCTTTACCATTAAGCATTGATGGGTACAGAAAAACAATTAAACGCAAGAGTTTTGTTTTAAGTAGTTTGCAGCAAGTTGGCATTATAGGCAGACAGAAGGGCTATGACAGACAATGCATAATTTAATCTTACTAAGAGGAAATGTATTGCAGTGCCTTTTCTACCTTTGACGATAAGCAGTCTTTTAGTTTATTCAATACTATGCATTTCAACATCTTAGTGTGATAATTAAAGCTACATTTCTAGTCTTATTCTATGTATGACAGGTGGTATAGCTATACCTTTAGGATCTTTGGTAGGAGGTGGGAGTACTGAGTCTGTTTTTTTTTTTATGTGTGTGTGTGTGTGCGTGTGTGTGTGTGTGCGTGTGTGTATGTGTGTGTGTGTGTGTGTGTGTGTGTGTGTGTGTGTGTGTGTGTGTGTGTGTGTTCAAATAACATGACAGTAGATGTTTAAGTGTCGCTGGCCAGTTTTTTTTTTAAGTAGAAAGTTCCATATTAAGGTAAAATCAACTTGCAATTCTTTATTTAAAGCTTCTTTGTTTTTGTAATATCTTGTAACTTGAATCTTGTACTGTCTGTGTATAAAGCACAGGGGATATGAGCAGATATGAAAGATGTCTGTTAATGAAGACTGAGAGAAGTAATGGGCCTAGCACTTCCCATCAGGGAACACCTTTTCAAAGGGTACCAATATCTGTGAGAGAGTTTGCACCTAACATCATAAAGCTAGACTTATGTAAATAGCTACCGAGCCATGAGACAACCTCCTTAGACAATCCATAATAGAGTACTAAAGCAGGCCACATTTGATTTGATTACATATCATAATACACCTGATATACTACAGGTAAGTTAAGGTTCTTGACAGAAACCAGTGTGAAAATGTATACATAGTCTGTTCAGTTTTAATTTGTATATTGTGTTTGCTAGAGATATTGTATTCTGCACACATAATATAGAAAAGTCATAAACAAAAAGCAGTGTGCTGTTGGTAGGAGCATTACTGCTAGGGTGGTAATGTCATAACATGCCATCTTGCTGAGGCATATGACTGATTAATAGCCATCTGCCACCTAAGTAACTAGAGAACAGTTTACCCCATGCAAGGCCTGTCAACAGGACTATAAAGGTAACAATGGAGCAGGTTATTCTGCTTTCCAAGCACTGTTTACATAGTCTCTTCATGATTCAACATCATACTGTATATTTAACGAGTATCTTATAGCTTAAAAAGCAGACACTGCTGGTTACCTGAGTAACCTGTTCATTTCTACAGCACCAGCTTGACACCAGTCATGTATTTGCCTTTCAATAATAACTAACAATTCAGCAGCCGCAATGGCTTACAAAGTAGATGGCAATATTTTTCCCACTAATAATCCTGAATGTACTAAATCTTTAATATGGGTGATACTTTGCTAGAAGGATATGAAATATATTACACTTTATGAAATCACTTCAGTGCTGACTAACTGAATGTGCAGGAAACTGAAGGGGCAGCAATTATAGGAAAATGGAAAAATAGTAGTTGATGCAGTGCTTAGATTTGGTGCAACACATAAAAGGCATGGTATTTGATCCTGATCTGAAGTATGGTGCAAATTAATGTCCCTATGTTCAGGTGCACTTCTTCAGTATACTCTTATCTCATCCCACCTCCAAAAGACACATCACTTAATATGTTTATATAGACTTTGCCTATTCCCCTCTTAAAAGACCAGCTGGTCAACATAGAAAGGCCCTAATCTCCCGAGTTTGGATAATCCTGAAAAAAAAAAACAATTACTAAGAAGTGAAAACAACAAGGGGCACCGACAATCCAAGTAGTAATACAGTTAATGAACAAAATAAAAAACAGGAAAAAGATATTCTGTGGCAAAAGAAAAGTAAATTTCATATAAATAAATGTCAGGCATCTGAAGACAATATCAGATAAAGGAAACATCACATAACCTAAAGATCTAGGTAGACAAAAGACATAATCCACTAAATCCGTTATATCTAGTGATTTTAAACTAGTGGTGCTGCTACAGAAAATTTGATCCAAAGACGAATTAAAGTATTAAAGAACAACTCAGTTGGTGGGGTACATAGGGAAGAAGAGAGAAGGCAGAGTGGGAGGTGATGGGTTGAGAAAGGTGGGGGGAGAATTTAACCTCATTATAAAAAAATTGTTATGAGAGGGTATATTGTAGAGACCTCAAAGATATATATTAAATGAAAGGAAATGGGGAAAATTGATAAATAGTAAAATGGTAATGTGAGTGACAAGATGAGCAACAAGTAGTGGAATCATAATATTACAAACAGTGATTAATCCCATGATTACATGGGTGATTCTTATCTTGCCATTAAAAACATGTCCTATGCTTGAGAAAGTGTGGAAGATATTGACTACAAAGAAAGTGCTAATTTTATCATTGTTTATTGTGTGAATAAATAATAACGTTATAAGTTTCAAATAAAAAAGGGAGAATCACTGTAAAGACCAGTCCACAATATCTCAGTAGGAACAAAATAAATGGTAATTAATTAATTAAATGCTTAGTAGGATAGAAATCTGTATTCAACATACAATTTGCATTTGCAGTATGACAGAATGCACTAAGAATGGAAAGTATAGGTGGTTGTAGTTACTAACACACTTTTAAGTTAAAGAGCAGGAGATTAAAAATGGACAGGGTCTGGCAAAAGAAGCTGAATTTCTCTTATACTTGGAAGAAACAAGGCTATGACAAAGAAGGCAAAATGGGAATGAATGGATATCACAGTCAATGTAATCAGTGGGTTAACAAAAAGGGTTTTCATAATATTCTAGCTGCATGATTACAATTGAAACAAATATGACTTACTTACTGACTAATAATTAATATGATACATTATGGAATTCAGACTTTATAAGAAGGAGACAAAGTGTGGGGAAACAGCTGTTTGAATGGCAGTATAATTTAAAAAATGTATAATTTGTCAGTGAAGAAGACAGTAGGTTAGAAGGAAAAGTAGGTTCATATAGCTATCTTGACTAGAGCAGTAAGTGAGGTAACATGACCATATCATTATTTATCATAGTGCAGTTGTCTCAAAAAATAAAAAAAATGTCATCCTATTATCTAGAAGGTTAAGGAATTGCATGAAAAAAGGAGAAAAAATTGCATTTATTTATTCAGCTATGATTATGGTACAGTGGAAACACATCTACATTATGTAAGAATCTGAAAAGTATCAGAAAATCATAATCTGGTGATGAATTATGTCAAGGAAGGGCAGTACAAAAATAAGTGAGCAAATGACATTCCCATTTAGGCGAATTATTACATGTTATAACATACAAAACTAGTACAAGACTGATTTTAACATTCACTGAACAATTATGTTGTGTCTGTTACTTAAGTGTTTCCACAGTCACATGTAATTTGTTGAGACAAACACTGTTTCATTCTAATCCTGAAAATGTCTGGACTTCATTGAACACAACGGATAGAAAAGTCCTTAGGCTGGGGAATAGTAACCAAGTAACTGTCTGTTTTCATACATGGCTTGACTGGTACAATGAATTTGACAGTAAAGGAAAATGCAAGTTTTGAGTAAATGGAGCAAAGAAATCTGCTTCTAAGAACGAACAGGCACAAACAAGCTATTACTTGCAAGCAATCCTCTGAAGTGATCGGCCCAACCTTTCTGTTATGGGAAGCTAATGTACATTCTTGTCTGTTGAACAGTGCTAATCTTTTTTTTTTGCACAGCCTCCAGCAGACTATTCATTTCTCTGCTGCACTAGTTGACCTTGAACAGGCTTGGTACTACCCCCTCCCAGAACTGGAGATGCAACAATGGTAGGATGGGAAAAAGGAGTGAAGCAAGGAGCCAGCAGCATCACATATGCTCTCTGGCATACCTGGGGATTGTTCTATGTCCAGCTACTGATATCATTTGTGTGTGATATTATCTATCTATCCATCTACCTGTCTATTTGTTTATTTATTTTTGTGAAGTGAGGTAAAGGCAGGGATAATAAAGTGGTTGTTATAGTCAGTGAATTTTTAAAGATATGTAAAAGGTGAAAGATGGAACATGTATTACTAGGAGGCAACCATAATTCATTTGTATCATCAATATACCTTTGTTTAATACTTGCCAAGTGTATGGACCTAAGGATCAATTTATTTTTATACAAAAACCCATTTGCTTTGTTTATGTTAAAAAAAAGCTGATTTGTATGGATTTTGAATGGTGATTAAAAATAAATAAATAAATGGAAGTCTAAGATATTTTTGAGGATTTGCTCTTTCAAAATGAGAAACATTGTTGTGTAAGACAATTATCAAGTATATTTTGCAGACTTGAATAGTACCAAAATCACACATTGTTTTTTTTTTCTCCACATTGACTGAAAGTGTGTGGAGTTAAATATCTTGCAAATCTATTTGCAATCAAAGTGTCGTTCATTTTGAGTAATATAGGGTAACCTGGGACCTTGTAAATTTCATATTATCAGAGTAAAAGATGGGAAAATGTCTACAGATGTGCAATAACAAATAAAAACTCAATTAAAAAAATGAAATATGGCTTGGTTATATGTCTGTGGAACCAAAAAAGAGTTGCCTCTACACGGACAGGACTTTTGAATATTAACTGCACAGTTTTAAATCAACTGGCAAACATTCTTAATAAATTAATGTATACTTGGTTGAGTCAAAAGTCTAGGTAAATCTGCAAAGCCTGAATCAGTAATATTTCTTCTGCCATTAGCTTGAGTCACTGTATGCTGAGAAGACCATGTCATTGTTCAGCTCTGCTTGTTGGTCCAGGGCCATGCTATGCCCCAGGTATGATATTGTATGTATTCAGAGGGTATATCCATGCATTTTCAGAACTGGTAACAGAATCAAGTAGTATACACTCACAGAAGATAATAGCAATATGTAACTATAGCTTAACAGAAAACATTTACTAGGTAAGATTATAGTATTAAGTGTGCCAAAATTCAACTTTACTTATAAGACTATATGCAAACCAAAGTGATCTTGGCTAACTGCACTGTGCATATACAGAAAGTTTTATTACCCATCAGTTTGTTGAATCTTACTGGAGGGGCATAAAGGACAGGAAAAAAGTTACAATCCAGCCCCATTAGAGATTCCAAGAAATGTAGCACAGGCATTGTGTTTCTGTTTATGGAAGTGTTTTTCTTATTTTAAGACAGAAGTTGTCAAATGATGGACTGTATGAATTGTAGTGGTCTCTGACTGCAGCGATACAGAACAGCAATGGCAACCTCATTTTACATGTAATTTAATACTGAATAAATATAATTTTGAAGAGCTGAATTATTAGAGGATCACAAGGAGAAATTATAACCATTTTCTTCTAGAAAAAAAGCAAGCTCATTTTGCTTTTACTAGGTATGTTACACTACTGACTGTCACCTTGTTATGTTTAGATGTTTGTCTACGTATCGAGAGTGATATATATTTAAATATCTGTCTTTCTTTGTATCTATAGCTGCTAAAGAATAATAGCTGCTGACAGGAAGATGAAGAGCGAGTGAGATGAAAAGAATGATTACATAACTATATGATAATGCACTAGGAACATGATGCTCTCCATTATTTTATTTCAGTATGTTAATGGAAATGATCAGGCTTTCTCTGAATAGCTGAGCAAATCGGTACCCTTTTAGTTACAACCACAAGTGCTTTATTTCAGACAGTTATCATTTTGTTTTTAGGTTCCTTAGCCAGATACTTTGCATTCTTGAAACAGCCAAACAAGTGGCAGGCATAGCTCTTGGAATGCATGTGCTAAGAGCTAATGAGGTTTGGTGATGTACAAAATTAGATTAATATAATTTTCTAATTAGCTTAAAGTGTGGCTTTAATAAATACAGCTCTATAGAAGCAGTCTTCGATTCCCAGAATAGCTGTGTAGATTCAGTAAGAGAGTGGAAATGCAACATAGTTCATGAATGTTTAAGTTAGAAATCCTAAAGAAAAGCTGAAGATAATGGATTATCCTGAGATGAAGAAAAATCATGATGACAACTGTATATGTATAAGCAAACTAAATGGTATTATTCTTAAGTTATTCACCTATTTATTTGTTTTATATATTTTTATCAATCAGATGCACAAAATGACCCACAGGAACTCATTTTGTTGGAGACCAGGGCCGGAAGGAGTAATGCAAAGCAAACTGGGTGCACAGAATAATAAGAAGACATATACTAAACAATGCAAACTGCCAAACAAAAATATATAGCAAAGGGATAGCCTGTTTAAATATACACATTTCCTGTACGTTTTTGGCAGTTTCCATGTATGCCTTCTAGCCATACCATGACCTCTGTGCCCTGTCCGCTGTAATCTACATCTTCCTCTCACAGCATGGCATCTAAGAATACCATGCACAGGAAACAAGATTCAACGATCACAGGCTATAATTCTGTAGGATATAAAGAGATTTGTTTCCTACTTCTCCAAATCCCTCCTTTTGTTGACTACAAGACTGGTGTAGACCTTGCTATGCTTGGGCACTATAATAGTGTACGTATCTGACAGTGTGTTCTGCTGAAACAGGATATGATGCTTCCTTTGGAATGGCCATGTCTGCATGCTTTGCCCAACCACTGCCGTAACCTACAGAATATGATCTTGTAGATTGATATGCACTAACCCTCCTTTGGATAGGGAAGCTAATGTTGGTTGTTTGTTCATACCCTTACCTGGCATTTTAACAACAGTTATGCATCTAGAAAACTGTATCTGTGATAGTTTCTCAATTCATGTTCGAAACTGTAACTGTAACTGTATCCCTAACTTCAATAGCTTGGATTTTGTGTCTACTTTCTCTTTTTTTTCATTTATGCAGTTATTCCTTTAAGGTTACAACTATAAAACTACATCAATAAGATAAGGGACGATACGTAATGGCTAAAGCTTAATTACAGATCAAGTGGCACATTTCATTAAAAATGCCAGAACTTTATCAAACAGCTAGCTACAGATACTAATTTTACTCTTTATAAATATATAAGGGTATGAAAAAGTTGAGGACTGGGGTTCAGAAAGGCTTACCATGAGAAGGAAATCTTAACATGTCTAGCTTCCTTCTCATGCTAAGCCTTTCTAATTCATAGTACACCCTACCACTAAAGTTTCTGACTACTGGGGGGCTGAGCACTTAGAGTGCCTACCTGGTACAACTGTGTGCTAATATGGCAATCCAAGGGAAACAGCTAATGCTAATTAGCTATGCAGTCTTCCCTAAAAATGCCAGCAGCTCCTGTTTTTTTTTTTTTTTTTTTTACCCAAAAATTCAGAGACTAGATTTGTAAAATATCAACTTTGGAGGAATCGTGAATGCAGTCAAAAAGATGTTGGTCACCAATTCAGCCCTTTGGAAGCAGTCACAGTGCAGATAAGTTCAAAGAAGACATGGGGTTTATGGATTGTGTTAGAGTATGTATATGTGTGGATATGTTTGTATGTCTGTAAGGTCATGAATGCAGCCAGATGGATGGGTGGCAACTCTTATGCAGTCAATGTTGTGGAATGATAGGCCAGTGAGCTCCCATATGAAAGTGCAATGGATAGCACAGAAAGATGCTCTGGAACTTTTTGTGGAATGCCCCAAAGAAATAGAGAACAAAGAATGTGCCCTCAGTTTAGAAGAAAATGATCTGAGTGAAGAGTTGCATTATTTAATAGCGATAAGCAGGCATATTAAGATCAATGAAAGAAACAGACTACAGAAAGTCAATAAAACCCAAAAAGTTAGAAGTTTGATAAAAAAATGAGCCCAGTAATTAGGACTGTTCATAGAGATTCATGCAATGTAACAGAAGTAAATAGAATATATTACTGTGTTGCTAAATTAATAGCAGATAAAGTCTTACCACAAAAAACGCAGGGCAGTAAGGGAAAGAAAGGGGAGAAATCAAATGCCATCATAGAAGAATTAAATAGAGAAAACAATAAAGCAATTAAAATAAGAAGTGTCACTGTTAGAAGGGTATAGAAGGGGAAGAGATCAACAAAAATACTCAGAAAGATAGACATGATAAAAGCAAAGTGCAGTATCAGAACAGATTAGGATCTATTATGCACTGTCGCAAGTAATAAACTAAAAATATCAGCATAGGCATTAAAACTTAGAAGATATGCTGATAAATATAACAGAAAAGTACAAAATAAGCAATTTATTGATGACCCAAAAAATGTTTTATAGAGAATTTGGAAGCAAGGCAAAAGGAATTTCAACATCATAAAAAAAAGAAGAAATAGATGCATTTTGGAAAAATATATATGAAGATCCTGTGGAACACAACAAAGATGCTGAATGGATAGGACAATTAAAAGAAAGAATAAGAAGTTCAAATGTACAGGATATGAAATGGGATGAAGTAATGATAGAGAGATTGAAACAAAGTTAAAAAAGATCCTAACTGGAAAATCCCAGGCCCAGATGCAGTACCTAACTTTTGGCTAAAAGTATTAACATCTTTGTGTGAAGATTTAGCCATGAGTAGGAACTATTTATATATTTACCCTGAACAGAAACCAACCTGGTTAACAATATAAAAACAATACTCCTACTTAAGACTGAACCTTCAAGCTATTCTAAAAACTATAGACCAATAACTCGCCTTCAATGATGTATAAACTATACAGTGGAATTTATGCCAGCAGAGTTTATAGTCATTTAGAAGAATGCTCCATCATGGCAATAAACGGGTAACAAAAGAAATTCACATGGAACAAAGGATCATTTGTTGTTAAATAAAGTTATAATGGAGAATTGTAAAAAGAGTAAGAATCTAAGTATGGCATGGATAGACTACAAAAAAGCATTCAATAGTATCCCACATTCATGGATAAAAGAGTGCTTAAAAATGTATGATATACCCTACACTGGTCGACTACCTTGAAACAGTGGCAAACCACTTTGCAGTTAAACCATGATAAAGGACAAATTATTATTCCAGGGATAAAAATTGAAAGGGGGGATATTCCAAGGTGGTTCTCTGTCACCACTGCTCTTTTTTATGGCCCTTAACCCATTAAGCTGTCTACTTAGCTTAGGCCATAGCTACAATTTGGCTCCTAGAAAACAACAATCTGTAAAGACTTCTCACCTTCTCTTTGTCGATAATTTAACACTGTATAGCTCACCAGATGAGGAACGGAAAGCATAACTGAAAGTGATCAAATCTTTTTCAGATGATATAAGAATGTAATTTGGTCTTGATAAATGTACAAAAGCAACCTTTAAAGCAGGAAAGCTGCAGCATCAAGAAAACATCAGCGTGGGACAGGAATGTGATATAAAAGACCTTGAGCAAAAGGGAGTGTATAAATATTTGGGAATTGATGAAGGATCAACAATAAAGCATGAAATAAATGTGAATAAAACTTAGTAAGGAATATTTTAGAAAACTAAAATTAATACTGAAAACAGTGCAAAAATTTAGGAGCAAAGTCCAAGCTATAAATCAGTTTACTGTTCCTGTCCTAACTTAGAGTTTTGGATTGATTGACTGACCCCAAAAGAAAACAAGAAAGATTTTTCATGCTTATCAAATGATTTATAAAAATCAGTGTATATCAACTGTATATATTCTCCATTCTGAAGGAGGTATTGACCTTCTTGAAACTGATTATATGTATAAATCTGCAGTCATAGGACTCCACGCATATCTGCTAACCTCACAAGACCCAAACATAATGAAAATTTTAGAATGTGAGTTGAATAAGTCTAAGATGACGTCTCTGCTTAGTTTAGCAGAAGCATATCAGTATCATGTGGGAATGAAAATCAAACCAGAAGCAAACAAATATCAGGCAGCAACTGAAAGTGCCAAAAAATAAAAAGAAAAAAATATAAAGTGAAGGATCAGATGAGTAGGCAAGAAATGTCGAAAATGCATAAATATTGTAGCAAGTATAGAAAACTATTGGAACAACCTCATGTTGATCAGGCTCTAACGCAGGGATGTTTAAGAAGAGGTGAATTTAAACCAAGAGACAAAAGGAAAAAGTTACACATCTTGTTGCTGGTTGTGATCATAACTCTCAACCTCTTACCACAAGAAATCAGGAAAACAACAAAAATAACAGAGTACAAAGGCCCAAAAATAGGTACAGATTTTAAATATTGCTCTTATAAGCTTAGACAGTTGCTGGAATAACAGGATTTGTGTTAGCATGTATTTTCAGAAGGATATGAAATCAGAAACTCAAATGTATGTCATTGTTTAGTCAATTTAGTCCTTGGTGATTTGACAGAAAACCACAACTGTTATGAGGAACAGACCAAAAAATATGAGGCAAAAATCTAGACATTCTTTAAAAATCTGCATATTTGAGAGCCATGGTTGTGATATACTAACGGCAGAAAGACTGTATACTTAAAGGCACAATAATGTGGCAAGACTGCTGCATTAGCGATTGTGGAAACATTATAATATTGAAGTAGCTGAAACATATTGGAAACATGAGCCACAAAGCATTATAGAAAATGATGAAGTTTATATCTCATTGGATCACCCATTACCAACAGTTCAAAAATAGATGCAAGAACAGACAGTTACCAGAAAGCTACCTACCGACCAATTAAAATATATTGGAAGACTGATAAAAGCTTAGCGTACTTGCAAACTTCTTGATTTAAATAGCGGTTTTATTGAGGATCTTTCATTTAGCTCTTTGCCTCTGTCTACTCTAAACCTTATTATCCATTTCACTTCATTACTTTCAGTGTAATTTCTAAGATCTCCCTCACAAATACTCGGAATAATAACTCTTAGCTTTCTGGTAAATGTCTATAATATTGTTAGGCATGATATTTGTGTTTATTAAAACGCATATATTATTATTTTTTTAGTTAGGGATGTAGTCATGTAGCAATTTTTATGTTAAATATGTGTACATATACACCGTGGAGTTGTTTATTTTAATCTTGATGTATAAATAGCTGGAAGTGATTGGTTTATGAGATGTATTCTGATTGGTCACTGTTTATATTTGAGACCATGTTTTCACTTACATCTTGATGGTTTGATGAAGCTTTTTAGTGAAAGTGCTTACCTATTTTAGTTTCAATAAAGATTTTATGGGCAGTCTACTGCATGGTTGTTCCATTACCATACACTACTTTGGAATATTAAAGAGATGATAATGTACATTTACTTATTGCAATCATAGCAGTCTCTCTGTGTCACATTTTCTTGCTGCCACATAACTTGGCCTACCTGTGTACCTGTGGAAGGCAATTTAGAAAAGTGGTGAGGATTTTTCAGAATTCAAAGGGAATCCGAGTCCTATAAATGAACTACTAAAATAGCACATTAGAAAATCAGCACATTAGGATTATATGCCCATCCTCCAGTGGTAATAGAATTCTTGGAAGTGACAATATTAAAAAATTAAGAAAAAGGTTCACCCAACATGGGGGGCTTAGGAGGCAAAGTCCCTCAGCAGAATAACTGCTGAATTCCAGATAAAAATAAAGGTCCAAATAATACAAGACATGGACATGCATTATTTGTGTTTTTTTTGTATTACAACACAGATCCAAAACTACATGTATAATGGCATACAGAAGGAAAATGAATATATAAATCTTCCATCTAAGTTTTTGTTGAAAGGTACGTGTTTAAAGCAGTTTAGGTACCCTCTTGTTTTATTGTCTATATTACTCACATCTTGAATGTTCTGAATGACATTTAGACTTAAATCATTACTGTTACCATTGACGTTTCACTGATTAGTCACTGCACACTCATGTAACAAAGATATTCATCCAAATTCAAAAAATCAGAATAAAGTATTTTATTGTGTACAAGAAATGTGTGTATATCACATGAGAGAGAATATTACTCTTCAACCACTGAAATGTTTTTAAACTCACAAATAGCTTTCACTAAGTCTCACTACTTTAATGGGTTGTTTTGTAGCATTCCATTTAAAAATACATGTTGAGGCAGAAACTATTTGTGCAGAGTAAGATACTTATATACTTGTTAATCGGGTCTGTATCACTTTGTTGAAACCCAGCTTCAGCAAATGGCTGTTCATCAAACACAAATCAGTAAACAGCCATTCATTGAACATTCACATCAGCAAACATGTTTCCCAGGGAAGTGAGTTAGTTACCCAACATACTGAGTGCCTCACACACCGCAGTGTATCAAACCCACCAAAGTGGGACCTATGCCCCCCACATACCCAATGTGGGGGGCTGTGCCCTCCACACCCCTCTACTTATATATACCAACTCCAAGATCACACTACAGCTGGGAAAAGGGCAAATTTCCATATGTTGGCCAACTAACTTTCCTGTGAAAAACATTCCCTGATCATCCATTTGCTGATTTATGTTCGATGAACAGCCATTTGCTGAAGCTGGGTTTCGACAAACTGATATAGACCCTTATTAATCAGCTTTTTCATTTTGTAGTCCATGCTCTTCAGCTGTATTGCCATTCATTAAAGTTCTTTTGCTGTTAACCCTGACTTACCCATTCTATAGAAACAATTAGTGGGAAATGGACAGTTTCAGTACAGTCATCTCTTTTTAATGTTGGTTTTGGAATGGAGGAGAGCGCTAATACAAAAAAAAAAAAATACTGAAGAACCACATGAAGTTATTGTGTAAAAAAGGTACAATCCTACTGTATAATTATATTGGTATCTAGTACTATGTAAGGCAAAGTCTTATTCTTCAGCAGAACACACATAGAATTGCCTACTTAAGGAAGTACTGGTTGTTTCATTTTGGCCTGAGAAGACTGTTCTTCAAGGCCATTGGACATGTTTTCTGTTACTATGTTTTCTGTTTCGCCTTTAAATGCTTTTGAGTTATTGACCCAAAGTGCAGGCTCCCTTGTGAGGTATCAAATTAGCATTCTACCACTGGGTGTCTCCCATTACATTTAAAAGGACTAGCTGGATTCACTTGAGTTCTCCAATGTGTGTTGTTCTTGATTGATTTAGGCCTACTGATATGCCAGCAACCTATCAAAGATCTGTTATTCCCACTCAAATATCATATTTTACATTTATTTATCTCTAAGTCTATCCTCCTTTATCTCCACCTCTCTTCCTTTCTTATTAAGGTTTGCAGTCTATACCATGAATCATTCACCTACCTATGAAGGCCTAGTTGGTTTAGCTGCGTGAATGTATGACCGTTCTCTCTGTGTCTTAATATTACACTATTAGGCATATGATGCAAATAACATTTTATTGAAAACAAATGGTCACAACATCACAAAAAGGTATTTGCCAAATTAAATTACCAAAGGCCTAATTTGTAGCAGAAGGCAAGCTTGTAAGGGTGATACCTATGTCCTAACTTTTCAGCCAAAAAGGTGTCTTTAATATTTAATGACAGCCATCCCACTAAACTGGGGAGTTTCTGGGGGTGACAAGGATCAGATGCTTTTTTACTTGAGGGATCCACAGCTCTAAGCTTATCGAACACCAGTTAAACGCAACTTTATATCTAACTGAGAAGGACCAACTTCTTAATGACACCTTTATTAAACATTTCCTTCATATCTTCAATGAAAGCCACCTTCCACTAACATATATACATACCAAACCCTCCAAAAACATCACTGCGCAGTAGCATCCAAGCTTTCCTAGTAATTTGAAGATATGTGTTCCTTTGCCCAGGAACACATCTAGTTCCTAAATGTAAACACTGCAGTTCATTTCCTCTGCACACCATGGTTCTGTTAGCAGTACCAGGTCTCTATAACTTCATGGTGCTGGTCTTTATAAAGCATATCATATCCCCTCTTTATTATATATCCAGACTTGTACATTCCCTAATCTTTCACAGGGGAAGGCAATCCGCATCAAACTGTATAAAAATCAACAATAATCAGACAACTTACTTCATTTTTTAAGCTTGTATCAAGCATGAGCAAGATACTCTTGCCTTCCACTGTGACTATTACTGCTCTCTGTAACTTCCACAGAAAGAGCAAGTGCCATCAAACCTTTATACTAACCATCTAGTCCTCATGGTGTTTGCAACATGTGCCCACTCTCCTTTACTTCTTACCTATGCACGTTAAATACTCTTACAGTGTATTACTATGTCACCTCAGGATCTTGCAGCATAGTTTATTTTTCTGATTTTACTGTGGTCTGAGAGACTCTGCACCTCACTGGGAGCTGTTATAATGTGGAGGTGTTTGCTTAACATGAGGTATTAACAGATATTTCTGTGATCGCTTCTATGGGCCTCAGGGTGACAATGCCAACATTTTTTTAATGATTAAACCAGTGACAGGACCTTTCACTTGTCTGCAGCAAACCTCATATGCCATTCTTATACAATTATTCTTAATTAGCATTTTTCATTTTTCAGTCTATGCTTTTCAGCTATTTTTTACCATTCATTAATCTCCTATGCTGTTAACCATGACTTGCCATGTTACACTGTTTGAGATTTATTGCAATGGTTTGCATTTTAATTGTTAACCTGTGTTTGATTATGCAGTAGTCCATACCAAGAACCTTTAAGAACCACTATACCCCTGTATCATATGTTATTTGCACCACAATCTAATCCTCACCTACCCATAATACTTTGAAGCTAAGGCATTATATTGAGATTCTATATATTCACCTTACTTTATTAGTACTATCTTCAATTTCCAACTCATTATTTTCCTAACAGCATCAGTCTCTTGACATTGATATAGCACACATCCCATCCATGAGCATAAATTGTAATGAATGCATTGTAGACAAAATTATTTCACTCCATATTATGCATATGATTCCTTTAATCCGCTCTCTTTTCTTGTTTGACTCTCCCATTTAGCTAACAGTCTCCACCACTGACTGCTGTAACTGCATAAACCCTACTAGTTCATTTTGTCCCTCACTCAAACTGATATTGAGGATAAAGATGATAATATTCCCACTCTACCAACCCAGTCATGCACATAGCCCAGGGAATGTAACTTTTTATGCTATAACTCTGCCAAAGTACACCATCCTACTTCCATTTATTTTAATTCTATTTACTTGACAACATGACATGATTTTGACAAGTGAACGATCGTTGCTAATACTTTTAGTTGTGTCAGTGCTGCTAATAATGATGATGATTTGATTCACTGTATCCACCTACAGTTCCTCTACATTTATTCCCCACATAAGTGTCAAGAATTTGTGATAGAGATTATATTTTACCTGTACATTCCTCTCATCGAAGTTTGGATACACAAGGAATGCGAAGTGATTACACATTTCTTTACATAATAGTAATAGTGAATTGTGGTGTGTATCTGGCTGAGGCCTTCTAATACATAGGTTCCCACAGACATCTCTAGGGTCACTGTGTGAATAAGAAGTCCATCATTACAGGCAGCATAAATTGATCAGCAGCTGCTCCTAAACATCCCTTCAGTCTGCCAGATGGCCTGTGTCTGCACCACAGGACCAGTAACTTGTTTTAACATGTGAGCCTCACTCTTCATGATATCCAGTGCTGGACTGGTTATAGTCCAATCCTTTCTATCCATCCATTTTAATAAAGATGCAAAACACAAATACTTTTTTGGCAG
This sequence comes from Protopterus annectens, assembly GCF_019279795.1. Lineage (NCBI taxonomy): Eukaryota > Metazoa > Chordata > Ceratodontiformes > Protopteridae > Protopterus > Protopterus annectens. Next base: position 778,812,402 of record NC_056734.1, read on the forward strand.
TAGTACAGAAAACGGAAAAAAACATGAAATTTGTAAAAAAAAAACTACAAACCATTATAAGCAGCAGTGAAAATAAAAGTTATAATAAATAAAGTAAGCACTTTGCCAACAGTTGTTTAATAAAACTAATCAAACCACCAATGTTAGTACAGAAAGTATGCAATAAGTGAGCTGATGTGACAGATTTTATTTTTGCATCAGAATTATTCTATATTCTCTCTGTTAAGCAGCTGATCATTTAAAGGTTCAGCAGCATTGCTTAACAATTATTGAATAAATTCCACCACAGCTTTGTTTCTCTAGCCCCTATTCCTCTTATAGATCAAAGACTCTAATTTTATTTTGTCTTTTCCAGATTTTTCAGTTACAGTATCATACATCAGACATCATTGCTGATTCTTTCCTTAATATCCAGGTTGGGAGCCTCTTCTGTAGAGTTTACAAATTCTCACTGTGTCAAAACGTGGGATGCTCCAGTTTCCTCCTACACCCAAAATACATGTTGTTAGGTGAACTCGTGAGCCTCTAAGTTGCAGATAAGTTAGGTAATGTAAGATTATGTATGTGCATGTCTGCACATATGTGTGTATGTGTGCATGTGTGCGCGTGTGTGCATGTGCGTGCATGTGCGTGTGTCTCTGTGTGTGTGTGTGTATGTGTGCGTGTGTGTTTGTGTGTGTGTGCGAGCATGTGTGTGTGTGTGTGTGTGTGTGTGTGTGTGTGTGTGTGTGTGTGTGTGTGTGTGTGTGTGTGTGTGTGTGTGTGTGTGTGTGTGTATGTGTGTGTGACTGCGTGTGAGTTTGTATATACACATCTTGAAATTTACTGGAAACCTCTTCAAGACTTCTTCTCTACTTGCTTCCAAAATAGGCTCTGGGTTATCCCTGACAATGAATATAATAATGAGGCATTTGTTGCATAAATTAGTTATTTAATCAATTTGTCCTCAATACCAGTAATTCTGCACAGTCATCTGTAGGCTTACTCTTCAGAGAACCAAAATGTAACATCTCTAGCAAGTGCATGGGAATAGATCTGCCAAAATACTTAGAAACAGACTATGACCCAGGCTGCCTATGTTTACTAGTGACATGGCCAGAAGAGGGTTGTGTCATGAACATAGTCGTGGACATTTGTTGTTGGCTCACCTAGTCTAATGAGAGGGAAATAACTTTAGCTCACCTAGTAGGAGTACTAAGTGCTGTTCTCATGGTGGGTAAAAGGCTAATAAGCATACATCACCAGATGACCAGATGTGCCAGCACTTATGTGGGACAAGTCATGTGTGCTTGCATGCATGCATTCTCTCAGATCATATCATATGGCAAGGGTTACAGGCACATGTCTTTCATCCCTCATGGGGGATAGGACTGGTGTGCCTATACCAGGGAATGAATGGTCTGGTAGACTCTCACCCCACAAGCAGAGCTGACCCGTTTCCTATCCTAGTTTGAGCATGTTGACGCCACAAGGCAGGGAATAAATGAGTAACAGAGTTCTTACCCTCTCCTGTAGGGGGGTGCTGGTGTCTACGATCATGTGTTGGGAACTGATATGCCTTCCCATGGCTTTACCCCAATCCTTCAATGTAGGAATGACTGGACCATTTTTGTACAAGTAATATAGCCACTGGGTCAGTCAAGTTGATGACTGGGGGGAATACTTAGAAAAGAACAAAAAAAAAAAACAATTTCAACAACTTGAACCCAGTGCAACAGTATTTCCAGAAATAAAACCAAATTTGGCATTTTGAACATGTTATAACATTATTTCCAGAAATAAAGAAGTAGGCTTTAATGACCAAGTACCTCAGCAAACTGAAGCCATAAAAAATTACTTCTTTATAACACAGACAGTCACTTAATTAGTTTTAAACAATAAATGCTTCAAATGTTTCAGTTTTATCATTGGCTTAATTGCAGCAATCTCATTTACCCTAGTTGTGTATATGAATGCAACTAATTTTGTTAGTGATATTCATTATCATCAACCCCATTTTGCCATATTTAAAATTATTCATTGTTACTGTCCTACTTTCTTTGATAGTCGTGTCTAAGTATTGGAGGACTTCTTTAATGCAAACCCTCTATTTCTTTACAGGACATTGCTGTTTCCTCTTGCTTTCTTCTTGTTTCTGCCATATCTTCTTCAACAAACAACACATTGATTTCTGCTTTCCTGCACATGTACTCAGAGCCCTGCAATCTGTTGTCTTTGACCTTCCCTGCAATTGGAGTTACTTGGGATTCTGCTCTATGTCATCATCTCTTCATCTGTCTCATATTCTGCATCCTACCACCAATCTCAGGCACTTCCTCTCCATCACCTCAAACTTGCTGAACTGCTATACCTTCACTGTCCAAATTTCTGTACCATACAGAATCACTGGATCCACCACTGTTTTACAATACCTTACTTTACAGTTTCTTTGGCATCCTTCTGTCGCACATTGCACCTCACACTCTGAGCCAGTTGGCTGCAGCTGCGCTTATTCTAGATTTGAGCTCTTCATTCAGACTTCCTTTCTCCTTAGAAACCCATCCAAGATACTTGAAAATGTTAATATGTTCTATTATTTTCCCTTTATCTCAGTTTCAGCCTCTTTTGATTCCCTTCTTTTCTGCCATGACAACTGTCTTGTCTGTACTCAGGTTCATCCTATATGCCTTCAGTTTTGTGTTATATTCTCCTATCAATTGCTGATGTTCTTGCTCAGAGTCTACCTCTAATGCCACATCATCTGCATACAGCAGCTTTGTTCTGCCCCTTTGAGCAGTTTGCTATTGAAATCCATCACCACTATGAGCAGCAGTGGGCTCAGAGATGAAACTTGATGCACACTCAATCACTGCTCTGTGAGTCTGAACACTGTTTCTACTTGTGTCATTGTGTCTTGTACATAGCCTGCATTAAGTTTACCATTGCTTCTGGGACTGACCAAATCTGCCTTCTTGGGACCTTGTTGTATGTTTCTCCAAGTCTAGGACTGCCCAATTGCACTCTTCTGTCATCTCCAGCTTCTTCTTTGCTATGTCTTAATACAAACATTTGGTCAGTTGTGCTGCATCCGGTTCTAAATCCCAACTGCTCATCTCCCATCATAATTTCTAATATTCTCTGTATTATTTTAAAAATAACCCTCTTCAGCACTTTCATAAAGTGTGACTGGAGTTTGATGCCTCTGTACTGCCCACAGTTATGAAAGTGCCCTTTGCTTTTATGCACTGGCACTAGAATGCTTATTCTCTAGTCATCTGGGTACCATCTTTCTCTTCATATCAGCCTGGGATGACATGCTCGACAAGCCACGATGCTTCGCTAGGGACGGCTTGCACCTGTCACCCCTGGGCTTTCGGATATTGGCAAAGGCTCTTGCTACCCCCATAGTCCCTTTTTTAGGCAAGGCTCAAAAGACAAACCCACCTCCATAGGTATCACAAGGGATAAGAAACTAAGAGTAATGCTACTCAATGCCAGAAGTCTAAACCTCAAGATGCACGCACTCAAAACTTTCCTTAGTATGGAGAACATTGATATCTGTGCAGTAACAGAAACCTGGTTCAAGGCTCCCGAGAGCACCCCAGCACTACCAGGTTATACCTCATAACATGCTTTTCGGCCCCAAAACTTGGACCGAACCACAAGAGGAGGGGGAGTATCAATATTCGTCAAAGATACCCACACCTCCAGGTTGGTAGCACAGCACGAAGCATCAGAGACTATACATGTGCAACTAACAGTGGGTAAAACTGCCCTCCAGTTTATAGCCTGCTGCAGACCACCCTCCCAAACCCAGGAACCCCACTCGGCCTTCCTGAGAACACTGGAAAATATGAAGGTTTCTCCAAACACCATTATATTGGGCAACTTCAACTACCCAAACATAGACTGGGAGCATTACTCTAGCTCCAACACCCTAGCCCAAAGGTTCCTAGAATTTATAAACTCAAATGCTATGGAACAACTTGTTACCACTCCCATAAGAGGGGAAAACATACTGGACCTGATCATCAACAACATGGGGACTCTATGCTCCAGACCAGAGGGAAGTGTATCCCTCACTGGTAAGATCAGACCATAAACTAATCTCACTGGATATTCACATCCAGACCCCATGCCCTGCCCAGAAAACCACAGTGAAAAACTTCTCTAAAGCAAATTTCACACTCCTCAAAACCGAGGTGGAATCCTTCAAAGCCCCCGGGCCTGTGGAAAATACGGCCCAGACCGCAGAATCCTTTATAAACACATTCTATGAACACCTTCAGGAATGCATGGATCATGCAATCCCAAATAAAACCAAGACTCAATCCTCCAAAGGCAGATGTCCTGTCTGGTGGACCCCAGCCATAAACAAACTATACAATAGAAGGAGGAAGCTACTACATGATAGAGCAAAATCCCAAAAAGGGAAGGCATCTCTGATCAGTATTAGCAAAAAACTACGGGCACTCATAAAATCGTCTAAGGCCAGCATTGAGAGAAAAATTGCACAGGACACTAAGGATAATCACAAGGCTTTCTTTAGTTATGTTAGGAACCTGGGTGGGAATTCCCAGATATGCTCAGAATTAGTCCAAAATGACAAAAAATACACCGAACCCACAGACATTGCCAACATCCTAGCTGACAGGTTCAGAACAAACCCCCCCCCTCCCCACCAAAAGGGCAAATATATATCCCAGCAGAGTGCTGCCCCCCTGACATCTCAGATGCTCAGGTAAGAGCCGCCCTCTCCAAAGCAAAAAACACAGCATCAATGGGACCAGACGGTGTCCCGGGCTGCCCCCTACATGAACTCCAAGAAGAGCTAAACCCAAACATAAAACTACTGTTCAATCTCAGCCTTATTACAGGATATGTACCCAAAGAGTGGCATACAGCAACAGTGGTCCCTCTCCACAAAGGTGGTGCCTCAACGGATCCTGGAAACTATCGCCCCATAAGCCTGACTAGCTTGGTCTGCAAAGCTATGGAAAGGATCATCATGGACCTCATAAATAAAGATACTGGGGACCTACAGACACTGGATCCTACCCAGTTCGGCTTTGTTAAGGGCAGATCCTGCCTCTTAAACCTGGTTGAAGTCTTTGAAACAGTCACCAAGGCCATTGACGAGGGGAAGCTGGTCCACACAGCCTACCTGGACCTCGCAAAAGCCTTCGATACAATACCCCACTGGGGCATTATAGATAAGCTCACCAGCTTAAATATAAACCCCTATGTCACTAGATGGGTTGCAAACTGGCTCAAGGACAGAACCCACATGGTTGGAATTGCTGGAGCCATGTCAGACTCCAAACCAGTTACAAGTGGCGTCCCACAAGGCTCAGTCCTGGGACCTCTCTTGTTCGGTATATATTTCTCGGAGGTACAGGCCAACATGGAAGGACTGTGGCTGACCAAGTTCGCAGATGACTGCAAACTGGGCGCCATAATCGACTCTCCAGCCGACACAAGCATCCTCCAAAAGGGCCTCATAGAAACAGACAACTGGTGCCAGAACCATGGCCTCAAGCTAAACGCCAAAAAGTGTATAGTCATCCCCTTTGGCAAAAACAAAGTGCCCACAAATGACCACATAGGTGGTAATCCATTAAGTACAGAAGAAGTAATTAGAGATTTGGGAACCCAAGTTGATAGCAATCTCTCATTTGACAACCACGTGGCCAAAGTGGTTGGAAAAACATTTTATATAGCCCACCTAATCATGAAGGGATTCACATCTAGATCAGGGGAGGTCATCGTGCCTCTTTACTCATCCCTCATCAGGCCCATAATTGAGTACAATGCCCCTTTTGGGATGTACCTTACCAGACACCTGCAGCAACTGGAAAGACCCCAAAAGTACCTCATCAAGAGGATCAAAGTGCTCAAACAGATGCCATATGCTGCCTGATTAAAGAAACTCCAGCTCTACTCAGTGGCATACTGCCTGCTCAGAGGCGATCTGTGCCTGACATATAAAGCCATGTCCAACCCGGAATTAATGGACATGCTGCACCTCAGAAAATCCAAATCCCATTGAGCTACGCGCTCGAGAGACTTGAACCTCAGCACTGAAATAAATAGGACATACTGGAGGGACAGATTCATAACCCAGAGGCTCCCTTCACTCTGGAATAAAATCCCAGTCCAGGTAAGGCAGAGTCCCTCATTGACTCTCTTCAAGAGGAATCTTGATGAGTGGATGGGAGATCGTAGGTTTACCCCGGGTATCACTTCTGTGTCACTGTTAGACAGAGGCACAGTATACTAACCTCGAAAAAGGGCATAGCAAAATTAATTTAAAATGGGTGTCGAAAGCCGAACACACTCTGGCTAGGCTTATAAATGCCCTAGGGCAGATAGCCTAGTATGAACCTATGAAACTATGAACTTATAAAAGTTCTCTCAGGAGATTTTTTTGCCCTGAAGTCACCCAATATCTTGATCATATCTGCCATGACCTCATCTGAGCCTGATGCTTTCTCTGACCTCATTTTCCTTAGAGCAGTTCTTATATCTTCTAGGTTGGGGTCTTCCTTCTTTTTCACTGCAGGTTGTGTATTAGGCACTTCAGCTTCTGTGGGTCTTCCTTCATTCAGAAGCTGCTAAAAGTACTCCTTCCATCTACTTTTGATGTCTTGTAGACTGGTGAGCAGATTATTGTTGGTATCCCTTATGAATGATGTCTGATGACTGTCTTCATTGTCTTTCTGCCTTTGCCTTGCAACCTGATAGACTTCCTCTGTGCCATCTGCTGAATCACTTTCTAGAAACTGTTAGAGTGCTACTGATGTCTTCTTGTTCTTTGTTATTGCAACTGCCTTTTAGCTACCTTGTTAGCCAACCAGTATTTGTTCTTAGCCTTGTACATGTTTTCTGTCCTCTATTTTTTTCATCATCCCTTTATTCATTGATAAATTCCTGGACATCTGCATTCCAGCACTAGCTTTCCTTGTATACCTTATTTCCATACTGGGCTCAGTAACAGATCTGTTCTACAATACTCACTCATGCTGTTTGAGACACTGCCATTCTTCTTCTTCAATTCCACCTATTTCCTCTTCTTCCTGTGGAGCTATAGCCCTGATTACCTCTTTGACCTCTTGAACTTTTACTAAAGTCATCTTCCAGGTCTTCAGCATAATGTTATTTTGACATTAGCCTTCCAGTAAAATCTAACATTGTTACTAATACCCAATAGTGGAAAAATATGGGAAAGATGCCTTACTGGGTGACTTTTGTTAGTGGACGCTGGGCTCCATCATCCACAATTAAAAAAATAAATGTTATTATATTGACAAAATCAAGTACTATTTTTGGTTACAGCCAATAAGAAGAGCTCGTCACTGTCTCAGTGAGCTGCAGTATGAAGTATTAATAAACCCTTCTTATTGGTTCAAGTTGACTGAGACAGTTCATGATTGAAAGGTAAAGAAGGAGGTGATGCATGAGTGTAATGACATGAGTGTAGGATCACTTTTTTCTTTCTTTTAAATATAGTTTTATTTTTTTGCAGACACTTTGTCTGCTACTGTTAATATGTAGAAAGATAATGACAATTTATTTAATTGTGAGTGTGGGTATGTGTGCATTTGTGCATGGGAAACATAAAATCTCCCAACTGTCACTAATTTTGCTCAATATTTTGGTCTGATTTCTTATTAATTTAGCTGGGTTCTGGCAAACCAATAAGGACTGCAATCCTAACTGACTAACATATGAGTTTCAGACTTACTAGTCTTCAGAAAAAGCATGCTAATGTAAAGCCTGTTGTTCTAGCAGTATTATCAGTGTATAAAGACATCTACCCCTGATTTTGATCCTTTGTCTCCCATTATTTTAGTTTTCTCCTTGGTTGTTAAACTAAGATGGTGATAGATAAGGGGAAAGGGGTTACTGTAATTTGCACACTGTACTCTGCAGTGAGGATACATTTCTGCAGAGTAGTTATTTATATATTGATGCAGTCAGAAATCTGTGGGGGTACAGTCACAGTCATACATTTGGCTGTAATTGCTGAGAATGTGTGTGGGTGGGGGGGTGTAATAAATCACTGTGGTCAATTATCATTTTTATTTTATTGCATTCTAATATCAGGGGTTTATACAGTCAATAAAATTGACTTTAATTACTGGTTACAGTGACTGTCAGTGAAAGTGATTGACACTGTTGCTATTTGTTCAAGTTAAGCAGCCATTATTCTGACTTTGCCGGCTGGAATATTTTATTGTGTCTGTTTTTAAAGCAATCAGATATCTGAGGTGTATGCAGTCAATAAAGTGGCTGCAATTGATGAGTAGGGGGATTGTCTGTCATGAAAATTACTGTGTGTGTATGGGAAGAGGTGTTGCAGTATATCTAAAACTAGCACGTTGTCCATAATATTTTTTTTACTTTCCATAAGACTCAGCATTGTACTGAATAAATAGCTGTCTATGATGATATGGGCAGGGTGTGCAATAGCAACTAATAAATTGCAAAGTGTTGCATTGATTAATGTTGCCATCTAACAGATCTTGGTTGTTTGGCTAAAATTTTGGCTATTTGTTTTATGTGGAGTCTGCATAAACTCCTTTTCTCTGTGTGGAATTTATCCATTTGCTTTAGATTCTTCTCCAAGACCATCTGCTGTATAATATATGTGCTTTCACTTTTATCCCAAACCAATATCAGAAGAGTACATAGAAAGCAGCTATATTTGTTTTGGAAGAGTAAGAAGACATGCCTGGTACCCAGGAATTCATTATAAATCCCTGCAAGCATTTGTCTTCTCAGTTTTTTGGGGAATTACTATTTTCTTAGCATTTAACATGAAGGTTTACCCACTGCTTATTTCTCCTTGAAATTTCTTTCCTTAGCCTTACTTGTGATTCTTTGTTCAGACCACCATTGGATACAAAGGCTGCAAAAAATCTGTTAAGATGCATGTTAGGCCATCTAGAACCCTATGACTCTAGACCCCCATCTTAATACAATTACTTTCTTCAGACTTATTACAGGGGAGTAGTGGTCAGTTTGGGGCTTTAAAAGCAGGGGTGTAAGCTAAAATTTAAGTGTGAGAAAAAAAGAAAGGCAGTATGGTATCTGGATGGTATTGAGCCAGGATTAGGGGAAACACAGGGAAGGAGCACTGTGGAGGTGCATGGTAGACCAGCATAAAACAGTACAACTCATGGACACCTTTACCTAGGGCTCCAATTCGCTTATGGCTGGCCCTGTTATTTGTAGTCAGACATATGTAATGCATATATTCAGTAAAGTGGCCACAAAGATTAGTTGCCTACTGTTTCAGTTTGTGGATGAAAGTGAATGACCCCATCTGTTGTTTCATCACAGTTAGTGGTCATTAACTTGCTATAATAGACCCACACCCCATTCTAGTTAACCACTCGCACATTCAGTTGTTTTGTGCAGTGCCATCTTGTTTTAAAGTCACCAGCCTCCACTGAACCTTTCAGACTGATATTTAAACAAAGCAATAGAATCAGTTTGATTAATTTTAACTCTCAATATAGTCACATATTCTTACCCTATACTTTGTAGTGGGTTTGCCAACATGAAGAAAAATACCTTCATGACAATTGGCTACTTATATCACATGTGATATGTTACACAAAGCAAGCATCAAACTGATTTTCCTTTTTAATGATATAGTATTATGATGTACAAAAAAGCAAATGTTTTAATATATTTAGAAGCTGATTAACATTCATTTATATCACTGTGCAGAAACAGACTATTGCAGTATTATATAAGAAAGAAACTAATTCTATTCTTCTATTAACTGAATTAGATATTAACGATTCAGAGTTATGTTTCAATTATCGTTTCCAAGAGAGTATAATTCTGCATTTGACTAATGCCTATTTCAAGTACTTACTTCCTAGAAATACAGATCTTATCAAGTCTAGGACAAATCTAGGACAGCTTTATATGAATGGAATCACAGGGTTGCATAATTTAAAAAATAAGTATTAAAATCACTGCACTGTATTGTTAACTTTATAAAGAGACTATGAGCTCAGTTGGCCTACGTGCTTTACAAATGGGTATTATCTTTCTTAAAGAACAAAGGCAATGTATACATTTTCTTTTGACTGCCCATTCAAAATAAATAAATAAATTAATTAAAATCAATTACAGCTTCTTGATTGGCATCTGCTTTAGAACGACTTACAAATAAATAAAAAAATATTTCACTGATACCCAGCACACAGCGAGCATCCAAATGACATTGTTAAACAGATTACAGATATAATACGTTCAGTCACACTTCCATTAAAGCCGATTGCTGTGACTCCATTGAAGTACAAAATCCTCTTGTATACTGTGCAGAAATCCTGACAGAAGTTTTTTTGAAACTGAAAGTATTAAAACCACATTATCCAGAAAGGCTCTTTACTAAAGACTGAAAGATCACAGTTACAAATAAAGCTGCTACAGCACTAATAACTAGTAGAAACCTCTAAGACCATAACACAGACTGCTTCCTGAAATGCTAGAAGGCTTACACTGTAATGCTCAGGGGATTATGTCTACGATGATATGGGCAGGGTGTGCACCACCCTGATACTTCTCATGATTCTCATATACAGTTTAACAGGGGGGTTTCCCACAAGGTTATCTAGTTGGTAGGTGCACACATTGTCAGGTTACACCGGCAGTATACATATGCATCAAGCCCGCACAAGAAGGCCACATATAATGGTCTGACTGGTGTGTGTATGTGTGTGTGTGTGTGTGTGTGTGTGTGTGTGTGTGTGTGTGTGCGTGTGTGTGTGCGTGTGCGTGTGCGTGTGCGTGTGTGTGTGTGTGTGTGTGTGTGTGTGTGTGTGTGTGTGTGGTGTGTGTTGCAGGCCAGGTCAGTTGTGCTTTGGAGCTGTGGATGAGTTCAATCAAAAACCACTGACCATGGCAAAGAATGTGCATTACCCTGCCCATGCAGAAATACATAATGTCATTGAGCATATGTTTGAACAACTAAAGGGACACTTCTATTGCCTGGACACATCATGTAGAGCACTGCAATGTGTCCTGGACACCAATGGTAAACTTTTGTGGCACGTGTCATACTGCATAATGCAGTACTATACAGACAACTTCAGCAGCAGAGAAACATCCCAACATAATGGTAGCACCAGCAGAGGCAGACCAGTCTATTGAGTCTGAGGATGAAGAGGATGAAGCAGTAGAGCATGCTAGGTAAAGGTGGGGACAATAGAATTTGTTACAGGTCCACAAATATGGATCATGGTAAAGACAAGGCAGAATAAAATAATGCATACATTAGCACATTTAGGTTATGCATGGAGTGCAAAGACTAGCTACATTATGCATTAGAGACAATGATATCCATGCAGGTTAGAAGGTAGGAAGATCACAATCATCCTCACTTTACATGTCATTGGGGGCAAATTTACAGTTGACAGTAACACTATGATATGGGGTACAGTCATGACATATAAATTCAATAGCCACTTACTCTGCTAAAAGGTTGTGTGTGTCAAGCATAATATTCTGCAGTAATGAGGATGAACTCTTAGTTTGACTACTATTGATACCCACTGTGGTGGCCTGTGGTTTCAGGGCTATATGTTGTGAGCATCAGAGATGGAATAAAACTAGGCAAAATTAGTGAGAATACACTAATATGCTCTCCCATGTTAGTGGCCTGCAGTAGTGGGGTTTGATTTTCAGTGTGGTATGAAAGAAAATAAATAATGGATAAAGTCTGTGCACACCCAATTGGGGTGTTGCATAGTGAGAGCCTACATAACTTTGATACCATTGATGTGGAAAATAACCACATGCCGTCATTGTGCTTTATGTGCCCACAGTTGGTTAAAAAAGGATGTAGAACTAGAAGAATATTCATGAACAGCCTGGTGGGATGTCCCAAGTGTTGACCCCAAGGAACATCATTGCTGTTCAAGTTCTGCAGATTGTGTGGTCATAGCTGAAAATGAAGACATTTCAATATTGGTCTGTGAAGTGTGCTGGTGTGACATTTGCTTGGCTGCTCCACATCAACTGGTCATGGGGCAGCTGTCATGTGTCTCACTGGTGCAACTGTGGAAACCACATTTTTCACCACAGATCTAAGCTGCAAAAGCAACAGCAACTCATTGTTGTTATATTCTATGTCACCATGTAGGTGTTGCACATCATTTCATACACTATGGGGCATACTCACAATTTAACAATGAGCTGCTGCTTATGCCTGGATAACTGACCTTTACATTGTTTATTTATGCCAAACAGTATTCCTAGAGCAGGCATTGATCTGGAGTTATTGTGGTGCAGATAAGTCCCCCACCTCTCTTATATGATGAGCACAAAAATCTGAACAAAGCGAAAAATAATGGAGGAGGGGTCAAATGCCCAAAATCTGGGACAGATTTTAAAGATTTTCGTTATAAACTTAGAAAGTTGCCAGAATAACAGGTTTTTCTTTGCCATGCATTTTCTGAGGGATATGAAGTTTGATGAAACCCCACTGTCTACCACTATTTAATGACTTCATCCCTCAACGATTTGACAAAAAAACAACAAATTCTAGAAGGAACAGACTTACAATATGAGTAAAAAATCTGGACAGTCTATGAAATTTTCTCATTTGAGAGGCACAGCAGTCAAATGTCAAAGGCTTTGCAGACAGGGGAGTCATGAGGAGTTCAGTCAGGCCTCAGACTCAGTGGTGAATTACTCTGCACTAGTTGCATTGAGGTATCAGCCTTTACCTGCACAGGGGCTTATGATGACGGGTGATGTATAAGGGACCTCCCATGGTAGTATAGTAGACATGGACAGTGTGTCATCAGAGCATACCATGTACATGTTGCTGTCATCATCATCATCATCATCATCATCATCATCATCATCAACAACCACATGAGACCTGCTAACATCTGGTATGTACTGTGCTTTTGTTCTGGTCCTAACACCACCAGGGCCTACAAAACATGAACACAAGTTGCCTTTAGAAGCACTTAGGCATATATTTATAACACCGTGTGTAATGCATAGAGGTAGGCAACTAGTCACTTGTACAACATATGGAAGCATACACTCTTTCATGTGCAGGTCTTGCAGATCCAGTTCTGAGGATTCCAAAATTTCTGGTATGCAGAAGGACATTGGTTAATCATGCTCTTCACACAGCAAACTATACCATACAGTTATGTTCTGTGTTTACTAACCTGGTACACTGCATATTATACTGATACTCAGGTGGTCACTGCTAGGTCAGCTCACATAGCCAGTCCGTGTCCAAGTATGCTGGTTGAACTTCTTTCTTCAGGCATGGAAAAACAAAATTCTGCCATCTCTTTGAGACATTTCTGCGTTGGTGGTTAAGCCCTGTGCCAAACAGCTACTTGATGTTGACCTGTAACTTTTCATTCACATGGATCTTCATATCTGTTACCCTTCACTGCAACTGTTGCAAACACCTCTTATGGCCACCAAGTGCATTCACATCATGCACCACACCCTGCCGCATCTGGATCAAATACATCTTCTCCACAGTATGTTTTTCCCAAGTTGTATATGCTGTGCATGTGAAAGTCTAGCAGAAAGACCTCATCCTGATGATTTGTGAACTTTTCCAACCATTTCATCTCTCAAAGGCCCGTTGCAAACCCTATCTACCTCTAGGCTAGACATGCCAATGAATGGGTATAAAAAGCAGCCTGTGGAAGACATCCACCTATGGTATCTGTCTCCTTTACTCCATTATGCAGCTACGTAGCAATTCCCTGTACTTCTGGATACCCCTCATGTATACTCTGCTTTTATGAGAGCTGACCCTTTCCACTCCAAACTGCATCTGTGCAGTGGCCCATTACAGTAGTTTGCATGCCCACTTAATCAATCCCTCTTAAAATGCATTGTCATGCATACCACTTTGTGAAGGTTCCTTCATGTCTGGTTACATAGCAAATCTAAACATGACAGTGTCACAACATTGTGCTGTGTTTCCCTTAACACATAACACAGGTATTGAGTGCAATGCTGTCTGACAGTATCAGGCAGGTTTTTCTGCCTTATGTATTTGTCTACTTTCAGACAGCTAATATGCATAACCCTGTATTCCACTGATTTTCATTTGCAAACATCCTTATGTGAAATATAAACTATGTTTCATATTTTGCTAATAAGGGTCTCATACCACAGCAGTAATGCTAATGAGCAGATTGTCATGAGGTTTCAGTCACATTTGGAACAAAATGTCTCATCCAGCGCAGCTTACACTTGCCATGCTCATTGCAGCTCTTTTGAAACATTGGACGAGTATGCTCATGCATACAGCCTGCAAGGACTCATATCACAATAGATCTGATCTACAGTGGCTTTGAAGAACCACCATTGGTACTCTGTGATGCATGTCATATGTTATCCAAATATGCTTCTTAGTGCATGGGGCTACTATGTTGCAACACAAGCAGATCTTTGCAGTATTTACGTTTCATCAGGTGCACTCAACTGCAATAAACTGCAGGGCTCCAACTTGATGTGTTAGAGCTAGCAAGATTTTCTTGTTGTTCTTTCACAGAAAATGTTCTGACCACCTATTAGGGAAGTATGATTGTCCCTTGTGCAAGATTAATACCAGGGATGGGCTTGCTAGCATGCAGAGTGAATTCACTGGCATCATTCATTCTGATGAGCAGTGCCAGCATTGTTACAACAAACATCAGCAATATCACTCACTCCTTCAGACTTGAGAGATAAAGTTTTGGGAGAAAGCACTGGACAAGTTTTGTAAGCATTTCTTCATGCAACTATTGTATTACTGAGGGGAGGAGCATGAATTAAGCACAACAACATGTCACAGAAGGTGGAGTGCATATGCCAAATCTGGCACCTGATTGTGCAACTACCATTATATATGTACTGTGTGTGTGTGTGTGCATGTGTGTGTATGTTAACTAGTGTGTTCTCTTTCTCATCCTTCTGCAGTTTCAGATGTGGTGCAGTTTTTGAAACAGTAGCAATCACTTCAGTTCCCCTGATGCAAAGTGAGCTGTAGTCACCAGGTCTGCATCTCAGCAGAGGAAAATAAATTGCCCTGTTAGAGTTGTCCTATGTGGATTGCAGCAAACCACTGTTGCCACTCCTTAAGAAGTGGTGTGGATCTTCCTCATCTGAGGGTGACTCAAAGGGGCCTTCTATCATCATTCAGTGTCAGTTCTGGAGGTTGCTGTCATCTAAGTTATATTAATTGATACATGCCAACCTCAACATGATGGGGCACCTCACTGGTTGAGTTAAGTCACTTTCAGATCCTGACCATCAGACCATCAGATGTGCAGCCTGCTCATAATATCAGTCATGTGGAAATTGCTAAAGCTGCCATCTAGCTTAGTTTGGCATTTGGCCTAGGGCCTTGACCTAGCCTCCTCTAGATGTTCCACTCCTTATTGTGTCTTTTTCACATCTTATTCCTTGTCCATCCTCCACATCACTAGCTGAGTACCCTGTTTCAGTCTGTTTCAATTCACTATCATCCACACTTTTTGTGTATACTAACACTTTCTCTCTGTGTCTTTTCTATCTTCTCTGCTACCTTGTCTTCTTGCTGTATCCCCAAACCATTTATTTTTCCACCCCACCAATCCTTCTTTTTCATATATTAAAATAGAGCTCTTTGTCCCACAAAAAATATTTCCCCCCTTATCTTCTATATCTTATAGTCACCCCTTTTGTCTTGTATCTGCTTGCTGTAATCCTTCTTATTTTCAATATTCCTCTTTCCACCCCATTTCAATGATGAGCTAGCTCGGTATCTTGCAATGCTGACCCCACTGCAGGGTATCTGAAGTGGCAACTGTGCAGTGCTTCATTGTATCTGTGACAATGTGAGGTATTGCCAGCTATTCCAGGAAAAGTATGGTGGTGGATGTGTAACATATGCCAGCACAGCTAATAGGAATTTAGTAAGGAATTATATGTTATTAGAATATCAATCTGATTTGTGCAGGTGCTTGTGTTGAAAATGTAAGTTGCTTGTGTTAAAAATATATCAACAGTGTGTCCTGCTGGACAGAGAAATACATGTGCATGTATTATTGTAACTGTTGAAATGCATATATTTTAACAGAGGATGCTGGAAGAGAAGAGGTTAATCTCAATCCACCTGACTTTGGAAAATAGTAAGAAATTAAATTACTTAATCTAGGCCATAAATATTGTATCTCACAGTTCCCATTGTAGCCAGAGAAAAAAGTCTGTACTAGGAAGCTTCCTGCATTGTCATTAGAGTGAACTAATTGCTACTCTGGAAGGGGGAGTTATAAAATAGTTTTATGACTTCCAGGAGCTGCAGCAAATCTTATCAAGGTTCTGTGTGCGTATATTATTGACACATATGACAAATCATGACAGCTTCTAGCCAAGAGGGGAGTCATGGGAACCGGAAGTCAGATGACCAGATGTGTGTGATGTCATTCTATAATCTGGGACAAAAATGATGCTTAATACTAGATGAGACTGAAGTCTCATTGCACTCTGTTTTTCTAACCTGACAAAGAAGCATCTCTCACTTACTTCATCTTGCCTTGCTGTAGTAAGTAATCAGGGAATAATAATTCTTTAGATCAGTCAGGAAAATATAGTGAGATAAGATAAGTATTGTTTTTTCTGTAACTGTGTGAACCTGTCGACCTGTGTTATTTATTCATATTTCCTGTGATTGAAACTCAGGTGTTTATTGTAAATAGATATTTAGTATTTTCATGTTATTTTGTTATTTATTATTAAACATGTTTAAACTTTTCATTGTAACTGCTCCTTTAGATAATGTTTTAATCTTTGAGAGTACTTATATATATCTGTGACACTGTGGCCACTACTGAAAGCCTGGCTGTTTGGTCAACATTACCATTGTCTGGTGGCAGTGCAGCTACCTTATATTCTGGGCAGAAGGGGACATGACTAGTAAATCTTTGCCAGCCTTTCCCAGGTGTATGTGTGTGTAAGTCAAATCTCAAAGTGTGTGTGTGTGTGTGTGTGTGTGTGTGTGTGTGTGTGTGTGTGTGTGTGTGTGTGTGTGTGTGTGTGTAAGCTACTTGATGCAGAGACACGAGCCACTAATTTCACAGTGGGAGTGGTGAAGGACTTGATTTGGACACTCAGCTGAGGTCTCAACTCTATAGCCGTGCCAGTGGGAGTCTTACTGGGGACCCGGAGTTAAACCCAGACCCCAGACTGAGTGTTTTCCCTGTGTGCTCTTAAGGGAAATTGTGCTTGATTAAGAGAGCTGCATCTAGAAATACTGTCTGTATCCATTTTTGTCCCAAGTGAGTGTCCCTCTCCAGTGCCAGTGGTGAGGATTCAGTTTCCTTCATTACAGGCAAAGAGTGGGGATGTCACAGTATTCATGGAGTCACATGAACTGTGTCTTGTTAGCCTGCATTGGCTGAGACATCAATCATATCAGTCATGTGCCATCCATCATACTACTCTGCCACAGTGCCAACTAGTGACTCTCTTCCTTGAAACATGGCTCTTCCGACTTATTATGCAGCCATTTGCTCAGTATCCCAGCACTATGCTGACCCTGATACATATATGAATATCTTTGGGCTTGATCATACTAAAAGCTCTATACTACTTATCACTGTTCTTATCTATGAATCCCAGCCTAATTAAATTAAATGGGAAAATCTGATATATATAGAAAGACTACTGATCAGTATGACTCTAGAAATTATTGATTAGAATATTGTTAAAAATGGTTCTACTTTCCAGATTTTATGTTCTAAAGTTACTGTGTTGTCAGAAGCTCTAAACAGCCACAAATAGCTTCTAGATATTAGACTAAAAATATGCAAATAAGTACAGTCAAGTAGTTGAAAACTACATGTCTTCTCACTGTTAATTAAAAAGTTAGTTAATGAGAAATTCTTTAACATATTAAAAAAGTGTTTACTCAAGACACCACTATTAACATTGAACTAGGAAATAAGCATATGACTTATTTAAATTAACATAACTGTTTGCTTGCTTGCTTGTGTGTTAACTTTGTTTACTTGTTAAACACATAAACCTATTAGGCATAGGTCTCTAAATGCTGTTCACCAAACAAAAATGGGTAAGCAACCACAGGAATAGATGATGTTATTAAAGACCTCCCAGTTAATAAATCACCTGGGCTACATGATTTTACTGTATGGAAAACATTTATTGCCTGATTATATTCAGGCATACTTTAAATACAGACACAATTAAAATGTACGTAATAGGATCATTATAGGATCATAGGAGGCTACTAGGCTAATGGCCCTGGGGACCTCACAAGCCTAGCCAAGAGTTTATCCTCAAAAAGAAACCTCAGTCAGCATCTGTCGCCCCTTTCAATGAGGGACATAGGTGGAACCCATAGAAAAAGTTTGTGGTTTCCTATTCACTCATCAAGTTTGCACTTGAAGAGAGTCAGTGAGGTACTCTGTTTGACATGTATGGGAAGTCTATTCCAGAGACAGTGCAGCCTCTGTGAGACAAACCTGTGTCTCCAGCAGGTTTTGTTGATGTAGCATATTAGATTTAGGCCTTTTGAGCAGGTAATGCACAAGGAGTTAGACTTACGGATATGAAGCTTCTCTAGTAGGGCAGGGTCCAAGATTGGTTGTAGGGGCAGATCACCTCTGAGCAACCTGTATGACACCAAATACAGTGATAGTGATTTGAGCCTGCCTGCATAGAACAGGTGTTGGAAGCCATGGATTCTCTTTGTGAGGTATTTCTGTAGCCTTTCCAGTTGGTGCAGATGTTTGGAGAGGCACATACCAAATGGGGCTTTATACTCAATTATTGGTCCAATAAGAAAGGAGTATATAGAGGTAATTACCTCTTTTTTTTCTGAATGCAATCCCTTTACTTATGAGATGAACCAGTAAAAGGCTTTTCTGACAACTGCTGCTACATGATGGTCGAATGTGAGATTGTTGTCAACCTGAGTACCCAGATCTCCATCACAGGTTGTGTGTTTAGGGGGTTGCTGTTAATGTGGTCATCAATAGGGGCCATGTTTTTGCCAAATGGTATGATGATACATTTTTTTGCATTTAGCATGAGGCCATGGTACCAGTCATTAGTGGCTGTGAGACCCTGTTGCAGCATGTTAACATCGTTTGGGGAGTCGATGACAGCACCCAACTTACAGTCATCCGCAAACCTGGTCAGCCACAGGCATTTTGAGTTTGCCTGGACCTCAGAGAAGTAGATGCCAAACAATACAGGTCCCAGGGCAGATCCCTGGGGAACTCCACTAGTGGCAGGTCTATTATTGGACATGGAGGCACCTATTTTGACCTTGAGGGTCCTGTCAGTGAGCCAGTTGGCCACCCACCTGATGAGATAGGGATTTACTCCAAGTTGTGTTAGCTTTTTGATGATGCCTGAGTGGGGGAATTGTGTCAAAGGCCTTAGCCAGGTCAACATAATCTGTATGTAATGACTTTCATTCATCTAGGGCCTTGGTGACAGTCTCAAAGAAGTCAACCAGGTTCAACAGGCAAGATTTGCCCTTGACAAATCCAAACTTGTACAAGTGCTGGTATAGATGCATGTTGTCTGCATGGACTCAGCCATAAGTCATAAGAAAGATAAAGAAGTGAGCTTGCTGTCATTTAAGACCCTTTCATTGCTGGAATCAAAGCATCCAGGTCATAGAGTTTAGGTTATCAGTTCATTACACTTTGGGAATTAATATGACTGCTAAAATCCTATTATAATTGCAAACCCTAAATGAAAATTAGCATCATATATTCAAGCACCCAATCAGGATTCTAACTGAGAGAAGCAAGCAAATAGGAAATTTATGAAGTACAGGACCCTAGAGGGTGAAATGTAATGGGAGAAGGACGCTCACTGCTTGGTCTTTAGAAGCTGGTGCAGCAAACACCCACAACTGTGCTGCAGTTCCTGGGAAATGGTCTATCATTCCAGTAGCTGTGTAAAGTAGAACTGCAAGAAATAAAATGCACACACACACACACACACACACACACACACACACACACACACACACACACACACACACACACACACACACACACACACACACACACACACACACACACACACACACACACACACACACACACACGCACACACACTTTCCTGACATAGAAAAATAAGTAAAATAACTATAATGTCACCAAAGCATAAAGCAATAGTACATGGTATGAAGAAGAAGTGTTATTATTCATGACTTGTGATGGTCTGTGGTTCACTTAGTGACAGATATAGGATGACAATGTAATTATGTCCTCAGTGTTTGTTGGGAATGTTCTACATGTACAATTCACTTTGACTTTTATTCAGTATGATTCATAGTTTCATTCCTCATGTCTCTGAAATAATAGGAAATCAATGGCATCCAGTGAGCTTTGGTATCTGAAATTTAGAGCAGGTTTGTTTTTCCCTATTATTATTAATATTACATGGCTTTCATTTAGATATATTTACAATTCGCTTCATTTATGGCTATACCATTAGCATGGTGCTGCTAGAAAGAATTAACAACATCTGACAGATTCTAAGTGCATAATATCATAAGTCTTGTTTCATAGCTTGTGAAATCCTGGACACAGTGATCAGTTGTTTCAGTATACGTTCACAAGTATTACAAAATGGCATGACTTGTACCAACTACTATACTATTACTGGTCTATATCACATAGCTGAAGTTTAATAACTTCACACATGGAATTTTGAACCATCCTGTTCGAAGTTAAAAAACTTTGACTATGGGTAAAAAACAAACAAAAAAAAGACAAGAAAACAAAATAAACTGTTGTAAGCAGGGGAGTCAAGCCCCCCTGCACCCCCAAAAAGGGGGGGGCAGCACGTCACACACATCCCCGCTACTTAAATATACCAACTCCGAGTTCGCACCACATTGAACAAAACGGAAACCTCCCCTTATTTAGATTTCCATTGAAACGCTTGAACTTCTGCAAATTCAAACTTATAGTCTCGACCATATGAGGTTCGAACTTGCAGAAGTTCGACTATCTGATAGGAACCCTACTATTACACATTAGCAGACTGTCACTGGGTGGTTGTGTTACTTATGTAAAATAATTAAAGGTTTTCCTTAATATTGAGTATCTGATAAATACATGCAGATTAGTACTGACATTGATCAAGTAATTATATGTATTTGTAGAAAGGTATGGTGGGCTATAGCAGTGAAAATTAATAAACAAATACATGAAAGCATGAATGTTCTCTGACCTTTAGATGTTTACAAATATTGTAACTGAGGAAATGTAAATGTACTTCCAGTAAGACATCTAAACACTCTACTGAATTTGCTGTTACTGGCTAGACAAGTAAGCATCAGCTATTAATCTAATCAGGTACTTATATTTAGTAAAATTGATAATTCAGAGATATTACTGCTGTTATACTACTAGTGTTAGAGTTATAAAGAGTCATTGAGAGACGTGCAAGAGATGCATAGAGCAAAAGCTCATTAGTGACTGATTTGCATGTCGCTGAACTGGACATGTAGCATAGTTAGAACAGCTGTGCTAGTGCTACTTCTGCATTCACAGAGGCATCCAGATTGTCTCTTACAGCCACAGGCAGCCCTAACCATGCTTCTACATAAATGTGCAGACAGCAAAATACATCAGCCAGTAATGGGCGACTACACAAAATCTCACATGTAACATATAACGCGCTTTCCAAAACTTTACATTGTTATGAAAGTTTGCTTTGCTGCCATCTTGCTGTTCTAAAATATTGTGGATTTAAACTTTTTTTGGCTAAAAGCTTTACATTGTTATAAAAGTTCACTTTACCACCGTCATGCTATTCTAAAATGCTATGGATCTAAACTTTGATTTTTCTAAACACTTAGTCAGCTCCACCTTTCAGTCATGTATTGTCTATAGCATGATGATACTATTTGCATGTTGACTAGTCATATGCATCTTGTCAACGTTTTTGTTTTCTTACTACTCTGTCCTGAAACGATCTTTATTTTTCTCATTACTGTATCGCATTATATATGTATGTATGTATATATGTTATGTCCTTTCTGTATCTTGTGGAGCTTTTTCTCCCGAGACCTCTGCTGAAAAGGGATTTTCCACTCAGTTCAACTTTCCCAGTCAATAAAAGCCAACAAATAAAATAAAATAAAATAAATTAAACTTTTTTCTTGTTTAGCAGTAGAGCAATTCCACCTGACTCCACCCACATCATTCCCTGCTATTTATGTATATCAGCTCGAAAACTGAAAAGCAATGGGGAAAACAGAAAAATTCCTGACCACCACTGTATATTACTCTCATATTAATTCTTTTGACCACACTTCTTTATTGCATGACAGATGTAATAAATATATGTGTGTGTGTGTGTGTGTGTGTGTTTATATGTGTGTGTGTGTGTGTGTGTGTGTGTGTGTGTGTGTGTGTGTGCATGTGTGTGTGTGTATATATATATATATATATATATATATATATATATATATATATATGTATATATATATATACGTACATATTATATGTCTATATCATTAAAGTACAATTATTGATAAATAGAAAATAAGCTATATAAAGATGAAAAGCATCTTAATACAGGAATATTTCTATTTTCCTCTGCTTCTTTTTTAAAATTTAGCTATAGCATAGAGCACCACTGATAAACAAGGTATAACATTCCCTTCTCACTTTCGTCTCAATTTACAAAACAGTGAGCAGGTCAACGGTGTTAGGAAATGCTGTAAGTGGCTAATGCTCTGGTTTATAAATATGTTTAAAAATGTATGATTTTTCTATGATCTGTACTTTTAAAGTCACTATGTGTGGAGTTTATTGCTATACATTTCATAACAAATTTGCACACTACAAACAGATTGCAATTCAGTGCTCCCCCATACCATTCACATTATTTATTTCTTCCTTTTCTCATATTTTTCCTTATACTTCAGCTTTTTCAAGAAGCCATAACTTTCTATATGCTCTGATATGCATTTTAGAGTTCTTTTTTTCTTTTACACAACCTTTTCATACAATGATGGCTTGAACAAAAATTATGATTATGGAAAGAAAGTCAGTGCTGCTGTTCAACTTTAGTTTTCTTTGCATCCTTTAAACACATCTTTCTTGACCAAGACAGCACAGTGATAACCATTTGGGAAATAACTCAATTAAGCTGGGGTCCCTAGAAGCTGTAGGGGTTATAGATGCTCTGGGATGCATTTTAGATAATTTTCCCAACCTTTCAATCCAATGGTGGCCTAAACAAAAATCATGAGTAAGAAATGAATTTCAATGTTAGTTTTTTTCTCTTTCTAGGTAGACTTAAGGTGAATATTCAAAGCTGTCAAAATAGTAGCTCATAATAACAAACAAGACAATTGCTGTGAGGACACACAGGTCCTATCTAGTAATGCTGCCTGTCTACTTAACCCCTCAAAAAGTCATCCACTGCCTATGCATCCCTCTGGTGTTAAACTGGGATGAAAGCAGAGGTTCAAATGCCACAGTCATGTATTACAAATGACTGCTGACATAAACATACACAGCATGCTCCTTCACTTCTCAGCACTAAATCCCAAAGACAGCCACCTGTTTTCATGCCTAATGCATGATTGTTAGGAAATTGAAAAATAATGACTACAGTAATGTATTCTTTATTGTTGCTCCTAGACACTACACTGCCCCTATACAAGCTACAGTAAATTTCTATGTATACTTCTGTGGTTTGTGAGAAAAGTAATAGAAACAATGACCACACTGTCCCCAGCCCCAAAATGAGCTATAATGGCCTCCACTGCACAATTCTAAGGTTTGACTGCGATGGAAATTAAAGGTAGTAATAACCACATAATCCTCCAATCCCACACATGACCTGGAGCAACTTTCTGTACACACACATCTCAGCAGGGCTGGTTTTCGAATGGGTGCAGCTGATAGCAGTGGCCATTATCAGCTTTATCCTAACAGGGTCAGATCACAGCCCTGTTCAGGTTAAAGAGTGGAATCAGAAAATGAAAACATTTTTTCTCCTCATTTTCCCCCAACCAGCAACAACTTTTGTGGGGCCCCCACAGAGTCAAGGATGATTAAAGGGACGGACCTTGTTGTATTCATTTATACAGTCTGGGTTGTGGGGGCTACCAGATTCACAGAAGATGTAAGTGTCGGAATATTCTGTGATACGTTTTATGCCTTACTTTTGAAATGTAATACATTGTTAGCTGCATGTTTTACTGATACTCAGAAGAATAATGTATGTGTCCCAACATTACTGGGTGTGTGCTCAGATAGAAATCTGTGACATTTTTTTACATACAAATACACACACACACACATATATATGTGCAAGTCATAGCAATAGTAGTTTTGTACATATTTCAGCAAATAGCACAGTGTGCAACACTGGCAGGGGCACACCAGATCAGTGACTGTTATGTAGCAGTCATCAAACAGCAGCAAGGGTAAGTCACTTTAATTTAACTTATTAAGGAGTATTGCATACATGTCATCATTTACCTTATTGAGGAGTAATGCACATCTGTCATTATTTACCTCGATGAGGAGTAATGCATAGTTGTCACTACCCATGATTTTCGGGACCTTCCCTGATTTTGCCTCATAATTTTGCTCTGTACCTCATAAAAAGTTTCATTTACTGGTAAACTATTCAGAATTACAGATAGTCAATAAATCCAGACATCAGAGATTTATATTCCTTTTTATCCAAAAATGCATGTTGATGCAAATGGTGTTACTCTGTTGACTTTAAAGTGAATTAGAGTAATATTTAAAATGACTTCCTGATTTTGAGCCTTTATTCTGCTATTATTTTTGGCATTGAGCAGAACTCTTCAGCAATGAAGTTGAGAGTGATACTAGTTGGTGTCCTGCCAGTGTTTATAAAACTACCTAAAAGAGAAAACCATCACTGAAGATTGGGAGCATCTATGTGTGCCAGAACCACAGAGACAGCGGGAGCGGGAGCCCCCTCCCCCCCCCCACACCTTTACAGCTGCAAGACCTGTTGGGAAAAATTAATGAAGTGGAGTTTTCACTCTTACATGGATTTGCATGGGGAAGTTAAACTAACTAAACTAGCTGTTCTTGTTCTCTTATTGCTCTGTGTTAAAGGAGTTAGGCTGCCGCTGTTCCATTGGTGCTGCCAGAGTCATGCCAGTAAGGAGAGTTTTGTTCTTTTATTTGCAGGAGTTACGCTGCTCCCGTGTGTGTGTGTGTGTGTGTGTGTGTGTGTGTGTGTGTGTGTGTGTGTGTGTGTGTGTGTGTGTGTGTGTGTGTGTGTGTGCAAAAGGTCCCAGTTACGTATACTTGGTGGCTAGTGTTACTCAGGCCCAAACAAGAGCCTGAACTCTCTACCCATACCACCACTTGTGATTCAGGAAGTTGTGTCCATAGCTCTCCACTGTCCAGATTTTCAGAGAATATTTGGCTCATACTTTTGGTCTGTTCCTCTTAAAATTTGTGTTTTTCTGGCAAATCAGTGAGAACTGAATTCACTAAATAATGATAGCTCTATAAGTTTCAGTCTTCCTATCTTTCAGGAAACACATGGTAACACAAAACACTTTATTTTAGCAACTTTCTGAGAATATACAAGCAATATTTAAAATGTGTCCCTGGTATGGGGCCTTTGCCCCCCAAATACATTTTGGCTTTTTCCAGATTTCTTGTGCTGCAAAGTTGAGAGATTTATTTGAGTGTCAAGTGGATTTTACAAGGAGCTGACAGCTTCAGGGGAAGCAAAGTTTAGTACTGTTGCATTGTTAGCACCACAACAGGTACTATACTTGCTTTTTATGCAGAAGACTCTGGGTTCTACTCCCACAGTATGCAGATGGATCACTGATACTGGTCTGTGTTGTACTTTAATGGGAGTTATTGCTGCAGTCCTATGAATGTCCTCCTTTACAGGAGTTACTTAATAACTATGAACCCATTATCAGTTTGCCATCCATTCCCCAATGAAAAATTACTAGCCTCTCATTTTTTAATGTTATTTTGGTTCTAAGCTTAAAAGGTCCTTCAAATGAACCTATGTTGTGGTAGTAAATATTTTTTAAAAATTGCCCTTTTTAGATCACTAAGTCGCTAAGTGCCCCTGTCACCCCCCCCCCCCCAGTCTTCAACAGCTTCCGGTGCCTCTGGGAGCATCAGCTCTTCTTACAAATCCGAGGTAAGCACCAAGATTGGTCACTCTGGGCTGCTGATCTATAGTGCTTACTTTGCTTGTGTAAATCATCAGCTTTATACTAACAGGGTTATATCTGAGTTCTGTTCAGGTTAATGAGCAAAATCAGAAAATTAGTGCATTTTTTCTCATTTCTCAACAATCAGCAGCAGCTTTTGTTGGGCCCCCACACAGTTAACGATGATTAAGAAGGCCCATGCAACCACAGGTATTGCAGGTACCTAAAGCTGGCTATATTGTTAGTTTTAGTGTACAGAATGTCCATCCAAAGAGTTTAAGGGGCACTGTGTCAGTGCTAAAATATTTAATAGCATCGTGAAACCTCTTACTTGATAAAACACTGTTAAATTAACCAGAGATATATTTTTGAATTTTAAAGAAGATATAAATAAAAGTAATTATTACCTACTAAGTATAGAAGGTTGCTGTACTAGCTTTTGTTGGTTTGACAGACATGGTACAAAATATCTAGATAAAATAACTTGACATGGTTGGGGGCCCCTCAGAAACAGGGACACCCAGCGACCGTAGGGTTCGCTGGTGCCTAAAGCCTGGTATGCTAACTAGACTTAAAATAGCCCATAGGGGCAACTAGCCTAGTACTTACCTACGAACCTACTTACTTGGTCCAGTGAATGCCACTGACATTGTGAGCTAAGAATATGCTACCAGTGATATATTGTATTAGTAAACCGGTATGGATAATAGTCCATAAATGTTCAGGTGATAATGTTTGTAGATAGCCCAAGCTCTCTGAAAACTTCAACCTTACTGATGTAGTTCAAATATTACAGTGATTACAGATCAAAGTCCTTAATGTGGTTATTCAGGGCCAGTACACAAAACAGTAATCTTGTCTAATGGAGCCTGGGATTATAAACCTACAATATTATAATTCAGAGCAGGAATGATATCACTAATGCAGATGAAGTTGTATCAGTTTAGATGCTTATTCTGCTTTTGTTTACTGGGCTTGTTTACTGGGTTTGTCTTAGTGGGTTTAGTCAGAAACCTCCTTTTCCACAGAGGCCCAGGTGAGGAAAGCTCACACATATTACAAACATTTTTAACAAGTAGGCAATAATATACATAAGCAGCCATGGTGGTGCAGCAGTTAGTGTTGCTGCCTCACCGCAAGATGTTCTCTGGTTTGATTCTCGGCTGTGGTGCCTTCTGTGCAGAATGCCTGTGTCCTCCCCATGGTCAAGTGGGTTTTCTCTGGGTGCTCTGGTTTCCTCCCAAATACATGCTGTAGGTGGATTGGACACACCAAATTGGCAGTAGGTGTGAGTGTGTGCATGCATGTGCCTTTTGTGGAAGGCTGGGCTGGCAACTTGACACTGTAAAACTCCACTGCCAATCATTCTGCGGACCATTGCTCCACTGTGGCAACCCCTAACTGGGATAAGAAGAAGGAGAAGGCAGTAATATACATGAACAGACATTAAGTAACATAGACTAACAATTACACATTCATTTACTGATATGAGATTATATTCATATAATCTCATATTAGTAAATGAGATTATATTCATATCAAATAAAGGCAAACTATTACAGTATGATTATGCATTAGTAGATGTTGAACATTTAGCACTTGAAGATGTATATCAGTGGTATATTAGTGGGCTTGTCAAACAAATGATGTGATTAATGCTTAGAAATTCAAAGCAACGCAGATGAGAGAAAGAACTAGATAAGACAGAAAATGTTAAAATCGTATTTAAGAGGTAGTGTCTAAAGACCTTCATATACACACATGCACACACATATTTGTGTGTGTGTGTGTGTGTGTGTAGATATATATATATATATATATATATATATATATATATATATATATATATATATATATATATATATATGGCTATCATAAAGGTTATATTAGAAGTATAGAGATGGGGATGAGCAGTGTGACAAAACTATGTATATAAATGGGAGATTCTATTAAAATTATTTAAGTACTGGAGCATAGGATAGTGTGATGGTATATGTAGGCTAAACATAACAGTGGCCTTTATCCTACAGATTTCCAAGACCAGAGCCATTGATTTAATAGGTGAAGTTTTAATTGTGTTTTGACTGAGTTTGCATTCAGAATGGATTTCAATGGTAGTGGCATGGTTTACTTCCACTGTTTCAACATAGAGAGTCACCTACAATATTAAAAGTTTTGGTTATAGCAATTAATTATTTTTCTTTACAACATGAAATGTAATTGAGGGAGTAGTGTTATATTAAGTTGTTAAATGCTGGGCAATTTTCTGACATATACAGAAGTCTGTGTATTGTAGTTAGCTGAGAGGGATCAAGGTAGCTGATGGGGTGGTATAATTACAGGAATCCAAACTACTGCACCTATGTTTTTAAACTGACTCAGAGAAACTCAGCTGAGGCCTATGAAAAGGTATATAAAATCTGCATGTCTTTCAGTGAAGATAAGGATGTAAAATGTGAAAATGTGTGTGACCCTGCAATTGTTTTCAAAGTAGATGCAGTAAAGACATAAAATGTGCCAAACTACACCAAATGAACATTTTTTTTTCTGTAGAAATGCATTATATCTTTAAAAAGCCAGGATGTTTCCCACAAAACACAGATACACAGACACACACACACACACACACACACACACACACACACACATACACACACACACACACACAAGGGCATTTATAAGCCTAGCCAGAGTGTGTCGGCTTTCGCCGCCCCATTGATTAATTAACTGATCCTCTGTCAAGCAGAGCCAATGAAGTGATCCCAGGGGTGTATTTACTGTTACCCATCCACTCGTCAAGGTTTCTCTTGAAGAGTGTTAGTGAGGGGCTCTGCCTGATGTAATTTGGAATTTTGTTCCAAAGCACGGGGAGTCTCTGTGACAGGAATCTATCCCTCCAGCATGTTCTATTTATTGTTGTGGCGAGGTTTAGCTCACTAGAGTGCATGGCTCGCAGTGACTTGGATTTCTTTAGGTGGAGCATGTCCATCAATTCTGAGTTGGACATGGCTTTATAAGTCAGGCAGAGTTCACCTCTGAGTAAGCGATATGCCACTGAGTACAGCCGGAGTTTTTTCACTCGGGCTGCATAGGACATATGTTTGAGGCCAGTAATCCTCTTGGTGAGGTACTTTTGTGGTCTTTCCAGCTGTTGGAAGTATCTTGTGAGGTACATCCCAAATGGGGCATTGTACTTTATGATGGGTCTAATGAGTGACGAGTAGAGGGGCACTATAACTTCTTTATTTCTAGATGCGAACCTTTTAGTAATTAGATGGGCCACATGGAAGGATTTCCTAACTACTTTGGCAATATGATTGTCAAAGGAGAGATTACTATCTACCTGGGTCTTCAGATCTCTTATTACCTCTTCTGTATTAAGGGGGCTGCCACCTATGTGGTAATTTGTGGGTGTTTTGTTTTTCCCAAATGGGATGACTATGCATTTTTTGGCATTTAGCTTGAAGCCATGACTTTGACACCAGGTGTCCATCTCAGTAAATCCCTTTTGGAGTATATCCGTGTCAGCCGTAGAGTCAATTATGGCTCTCAGTTTTCAGTCATTGGCAAACATGGTTAGCCATAGTCCTCCTGTGTTTGCCTGTACTTCTGAGAAGTATATGCCGAACAGTAGGGGTCCCAGGATCGAGCCTTGAAGGTCACCACTTGTGACTGGTTTAGAGTCGGACATGGAGCCCGCTATTCTTACCGTGTGAGCTCTCTCTGTAAGCCAGTTGGCAACCCATCTCATGACGTAGGGGTTTATGTTCAGACTGGTGAGTTTTTCTGTAATACCCGTGTGGGGAATGGTGTTGAAAGCCTTGGCGATTTCAAGGTAGGCTGTGGGAACCACCTTTCCCTCATCTATGGCCTTGGTGACTGTCTCGAAGAAGTCAACCAAGTTTAGAAGGCATGAGCTGCCCTTAACAAAGCCGAACTGGGTCGGGTCAAGTGTTTGGAGGCTCCCAATGTCTTTGTTAATGAGTTCCATGATAATGTGCTCCATAGCCTTGCAGACCAGGCTAGTCAGGCTTATAGGGCAATAGTTACCAGGGTCAGTTGTGACCCCTCCTTTGTTGAAAGGAATAACCATTGCTGTGCGACATTCTATGGGCATGTAGCCTGTGGAGATGCTGAGGGTGAACAGCATGTTTAGGTGGGGGGTTAGTTTGTTCTGTAGTTCGTGCAAGACGCAGCCTGGGACACCATCTGGTCCCATTGACGCTGTGTTTTCGGCTTTTGAAAGGGCTGTTTTCATCTGTGTGTCTGAGTTTTGGGACACTACACTTTTCCGGTATTTTTGTGGGCCCTTTTGGAGGTGAGAGGGGGTGGGGGGTGAAGTTTGCACTGAATCTATCTGCCATGATGTTGGCAATATCAGTAGGTTCAGTATATTTTGTGCTATTTTGCACTAGTTCAGTGCATATCTGTGAGTTGCCACTTAGATTCTTAACATAGCTAACAAAGGCTTTGTGGTTATCTTTTGAATCCTTGGCTATTTTTCTTTCGAAGTTAGCCTTGGATGATTTCATGAGGGACCTTAGTTTCTTACTGATACTGATCAAGGTTATCTTTCCTTCTTGGGATTTGCTTTTTTTCTGAACTAGTTTCCTCCTTCTATTGTATAGCCTATTTATTGCAGGGGTTCGCCAAACTGATTTCCTTCTCTTAGAGGAGTGAGGCATGGTTTTTCTAGGGATGGCACGATCCATGCATCCTTGTAGGTGCTCATAGAGTGCATTTGTAAAGATTTCTGCATCTTGGGCAGTGTTATCCTTTAACGTG
Organism: Protopterus annectens; assembly: GCF_019279795.1. Classification (NCBI taxonomy): domain Eukaryota; kingdom Metazoa; phylum Chordata; order Ceratodontiformes; family Protopteridae; genus Protopterus; species Protopterus annectens. The sequence continues at coordinate 778,843,378 of NC_056734.1, forward strand.
GGGGCTGTGAAACTTACCACCTCTGTCTTAAGTAAGGTGAAGTTTGCTTTAGAAAAGTTTTTTACTGTGGTTTCCTAACTTGGGGGTGGTGGTGGGGTGTGGACATCCAGAGTGATTAGTTTATGGTCTGATCTAACCAGTCTAAACAAAAAAACAGGTGCCAAAACAGGTGTAACACTGCCAAACAATTCAAACCAAAATACACCTCACAGCCAAGGTCCTCCAGTACGAAAATACAGTTTATTCACAATAAAAGGTTAAGCGCTTTCATCAATAGACTTCATCAGAACCATAACTGATCTAACCAGTGACAGGCTGACCTCCGGTGTGGAACACCTGTCGCCCATGTTGGTGATGTCCAGTTCCAATATGTTTCCACCTCCGGTAGGGGAGTTTACCAGCTGATCCAGAGAGTTTGAGATGATGAATTCCAGGTGGCACTGGGCCTGGAAATTTGTACTCGAGTAGTTTTCCCAGTGAATGGTAGGGTAATTGAAATCACCCAATATCAGGGTGTTCAGTAGGGCCTTCATGTTTTCCAGTGTCTCCAGAAAGGTGGAGTGGTGGTCCTGGATCATGAAGGGTGATTTGTAGCAGGCCACAATTTGCATTGCAGATTTGTCTGATATTAGTTGCACATGGATGATCTCAGAGGTATCATGCTGCACCACTAACATGAAGGTGTAGGTATCCTTGATGAATATGAACACACCCCCTCCTTTTGTGTTTCGGTCCGTGTTCTGTGGCCAAAACATGTGGTATGAGTTGTAGCCCGGTAGTGCTGGGGTGCTCTTTGGAGCCTTGAACCAGGTTTCAGTTATTGCACAGATGTCAAAGTTTTTCATACTAAGGAGTGCTTCGAGCGCGTGCATTTTGGGATTTAAACTCGTGACGTTGAGTAGCATAACCCTCAGTTTTTTATTAATTGTGCCATTTATGGAGGTGGGTTTGACTTTTGAGCCTTGCCTAAAAAAGGCACTATGGGGGCAGCAAGAGCCTTGGCCAGTATTTGAAAGCCTAGGGGTGACAGGTGCAAGCTGTCTCTTGCGAAGCAACACGGCTTGTCGAGCATGTCGTCCCAGGCTGACAGACACTAGATCCCCTTTGAATGACACCAGAAGCTTAGCCAATTGTTGAAATTGATCATTTTTCTTTATACTGAGGTACCATTCTTGTTGAGGGCAGGATGCTACTCAGGGTCAAGGTCATACCAGCCTGGGCTGCATGATCAGAGAGTTCTTCCATGGCTCTTTTCATGTAGTCCAGGGAGGTATGTCTCAGGTCATTCACACCAACATGAACAATGACAGAGTCATATTTGTACTTGTTCTGGAGTGACCTGAGTGCTTGTGTTATGTGGCGGATTCTGGCACCCGACAGGTTCCTTAGTCTGCTTCTTCCTGTGAAAAGGTATGTTAGCTTATTTATTTTATTTAGATCAGAATTTTTGGCTATCTCACCCACTTTACTATGGGAAATTAATTGGATTTAAAAACTTCGTAAACAATATGAATTAAACTGTCAGGAGTTTTCTCCAAAGACCATATTAACTGAATATTTCTTAGTGACAACTCATTCCGAGACACTCTAGTGTTGTCTAAGGTAAAGTGATCATTTCCTTGAAAATCAGTTCACCAGTTAATCTAGGCAGTCTGTGCTTTTCTTTACTTTTTTAGTGTTTTGTGGATTACTAAATGATAGAGCAACAGGAAGAGAGAGAGAGAGACAGGAAGAGAGAGAGGGGGATTCGGTTTGCAGAGAGTCAGTGGACTCGTACCTGTAATACTTACTATTTCTCTGTTACTGCTACATGGTCATAATGTTTAGTGGTACATTGTTTAAATGTGTTGTTTCTTAGTGCTGGTGGTAGTAGCAGTTTTATTTAGCTTTTATATTTTTATGCCAATTTTCTGTTCCAGACTTTTTATTCTACATTTTTTGTACAGTGGTATATTTTGTTGCATAATTACTTTCCAAACTGTACTCCTTAAATCCTTTATGCAAAGAATTTCATTATGCTTCTACTATGAGAGGACGAAGATAAACCCGCTGAGGATCAAAGACCATAAATTAAATTCCCTGAAACTCCCCACACACACCAACCAAACTTTTATCGATAACTATATATATATATATATATATATATATATATATATATATATATATATATATTTATATATATATATATATATATATATATATATATATACATCTCAAACACCCTGCAGGCTAACTCCTTCTCTCTTTCTCTCTAGGCAAAAAATGGAACTCTCTTACTCCTTCACTTAGGACTATACCTAACTCTGGATCCTTCAAGACCCAACTTTTCTCATACCAGCCTACTAAACGTAAATGTTCCTGCTTTCACCCTACATAAATTCTAAGAAATTTCCCCTTTGATCTCTCCATACTCCTTGCTACATGCTTCCCTACAACTTTATTTTTCTATTCTCCTAAAACAATCCTAAGCTAGCATCCTCAGATTAAGCAAGCTCTCTCTCTTGACTCCAAGTATCTAAATATTGTAAATATCAAGTAACCTCAGATGCTTAGTTTTCACACAGTTGAAACTTATTGCTCTGAATGTAAATACCTATAAACTGTGTTATCTATTGTCTTTAATTGTGTTTATAATGTACAATTTAAGCATTTGCTGTTCCTAACTATATGAATTTATATATGTATTTTACCTTTGCATTATGTAACCTTTTTGTATTCGTGTTGCTTATGGAGCTTTTCTCCCCGGGCCACCACTGAAAATGGGCACATTCTGGCCCAGTGGACTTCCCCGATAATCAAACTGAAAATAAATAAAATAAAATAAAAAAATATGTATATGTATATATATATATATATATATATATATATATATATATATATGTGTGTGTATATATATATATATATATATATATATATATATATATATATGTATATATATATATATATATATATATGTGTGTATATATATATATATATATATATATATATATATATATATATATATATATATAGTTATATAGTTATATAGTTATACCAGCTTAACAGTTGCACCAACTCAAAGAAGACAGAGATTTTCCCAAAAAGGGCATCACTACTGGAACAACTCACTGACAGTAATTTCCTACATAGGAACTCTCTTCCGGGGGGGGGGGGGGGTTGAATTTCAAGAAGATGAGGCATAAGAATTCAATCTTCACCCACCTGTAGGTAATTGATTCAATATTCTATCTCAAAAAGCTTGAGGCTAGTTGCTTACTGATGTATCATTTAAGTCTAAAACATGGTGGCTGTCTTATTTTTAAGTTTCTGATGACATGTTAATTTTTGTATTCATGCAGTTTAAAAATAGGCTGTAACTGTTATTTACAGTACACAGAACAAACGTTGTATAATACTGGAAGCTGACCATATTATTGTCTGTGTAACCCATTTTGGGAAATATTAATGGAACCTACCCAAGTGCCATCTGTCTAAGCTTCAGGCTTTAAAAATAAATGAAAATATAATGTTTATGAGCTAATTTTAAATACCCAAACATTGACCATGTAAACTGCTCAGCACTAATTAAATATACAGATTTTTTGTGTTGATCAATTTATCTTGGAACAAGTAATAGAAATCCAACTAGGAGTAAAAATATCGTGGGTATCATACTGACCATGTCTATGCTCTTTCCTTATCCCTGCTGATAGATAACACACATCATGATAACATCATCTTTAATTAAAAGGTAAAGATCAAGTTCAGTCCTATTAAATTATCTTTCTTGGACTCTGACAATGAAAATTATGATAAAGTTTTTGAGAAGCTTGTGAGAACATAATGAGATGCCGTCCTCTATGATTCAAATTAGTCTGCTCTGGATGTCATTGTGTCCCTGTAATGCTGTTGACATCTTCATCCATAAACATATACCAATAAGAAATAAATATGTAGTTAAATTCAGAGAAAAAATGAATCAAAAACATGATTGTAACATAGTCTTCCTGATGGTCAAACATTGCTTATTGTTATTAACTTGTGACGTTGAAATGCTGCATGCCTATACATGGGTTGATATTATAACATCGAAGTATTACAACTTTGAATGTTATAATATCGAACCATTTGCATAGAACGCTGAAAATAGCGAAGCTGCAGAATATCGAATACTTTCCTAGGGAAAGTTTCTGGTGGTCCATTTCTGCAGCTTCACTATTTCCTCGACTGTGGAGCGAAGGTTACAGACCGGGTTAAGGTAGGGTTAAGGTAAGTGTGCGAACCAAGGTGAGTGTGCCATAGGGACCTTAGGGAGCGGGTAAGTTGAGCGTGTGATAGGGACTTTAGGGTTAGGGAGCGGGTAAGGTGAGTGTGCGATAGGGACTTTAGGGTTAGGGAGCGGGTAAGGTGAGTGTGCAATTGGGACTTTAGGGTTAGGGAGCAAGTAAGGTGAGTGTGCGACAGGGACTTTAAGGTTAGGGAGTGGGTAAGGTGAGTGTGTGGTAGTTACGGACCTTAGGGTTAGGGTTGGGTTAAGGTAAGTGGATAGCTAGTAGTGTATGTATGGTTTAGTGTAGGGTTTTGTGAAGTGTATGTGTGTGGATTATGTATTTTGGTGTGCTTGTGTTGTGTGTATGTTTGTTGGAACAGTGAATTGTTTCCCTGGATAAAAATTTGCTGTTCTGAGTGTTCGATGTTATGGTGTTTCGAGTGAAATGGTTTGATATTATAACATTCGAAGTTGTAATACTTTGATGTTCTAATATAGACCCCTATACACTATTTTGCTGTGGACTGCTGGTTGTAATATCCCAGGGTGAACCTGAAAATGGTCCACTTGGATCAGTTTTCTATCTTTGTTAACAAATTTATAAATAAATAAATAAAAGAATAGTTGCTTCTTTTAGGAGTGTATAGTAAATATGATCTTCGGGTATGATTTTCTTGACTGATTGCAGTTTGCAGTCATAAAATGAGGTAGTGAGACTAAAATAGCATGTTTAGCCCCTCATGGAAAACACTGTGTTTTGGTATAAACTTGTTTCAGCCAAGTTGCAATTATTGTTGGTAAAATAGCAGGAAATGGCAGTAGGATGATAATGAGATGGGTACCTTTCTGAGAAGACACTGTTTAAAACTTTTCACTACAGCTGTACACTGTGAAGCTTATCTGAGTGTAACTGGTATTGATAATTTGATAATAGCTTGTTTGTCACATGTTCCTAAGGTTTAGCGCCACACACACACACACACACACACACACACACACACACACACACACACACACGTGTGTGTGTGTGTATATATATATATATATATATATACATATATATATATATATATATATATATATATATATATATATATGAGCATATGTCAGATACTCTAACAGATGTTTGAGTAAAAAAAATCTAAAAATATTCAAATTTCACAAAACCACCTACACCCCATAAGCCCTGTAATTTTGTATACTAACTCTGACATCATATATCTCTACATCCAATGATACCATAGTCTTTAAAAAGGAAATGCCAGAGAAATTTATAGCGTACATTTTTAACTACTTTTGTTCAAACACTTGACAGTTTAAATGATCGACAGGAACTTGTGTCAAAAGGTATAGATATGCTATAATCTAATGTATTCCATACTAATAATGGTTGTAACCATTGCTCTCAACCTTCCATCTCCAAAATGAGGAAAACTAGCCCTCATAATGTGGAACAAATGGACAAAATGTGGAACACATACTAATGGCTTACTAACAACTTCAACTAGGAAGGTCGTAGGATGGTCAAAACATGCTAGTTTTACTTATAAAGAAGATCTTCTAATGAATTAATATGATTAATTTCTATTTTACCTTGATTTCACTTAAAAATAACTAACACTGAATGTGACAAACTCTTTCAATGTGGAACTTCGAGGAACATGAACTTTTTAAGACCCCAAATGAGGTACGTTCCTCTTAATGAGGTACACTTGAGAGGTATGGTTGTAACTGTTGGCGAATTAACAAGTGAATTTTAGGTTACCTTCATCATGTTATCACTTACTTTTGGGAAGGATAGCTTGGACAGGCAATCTATACTATACTTTTGTTGGGGTGGTGACTTGGTTGGACATTCTGTGATGTACTTTTTAAAACTGATCACTTTGCCTCCTTAGTAAAAACTGATGACTCACATCACTCTAATAATCAAATGACCCCTCTCCATACCCTTCCAGGGCAGATTTGAAGATGAATACTGCATACTAATCTAACTCTTGTGTTTCTTCTCTGCACCTTTTTAAAAAAGTGTTTGCTGTGTGTGTGTGTGTGTGTGTGTGTGTGTGTGTGTGTGTGTGTGTGTGTGTGTGTGTGTGTGTGTGTGTGTGTGTGTGTGTGTGTGTGTGTGTGTCTGTGTGTGTGTGTGTGTGTGTGTGTGTGTGTGTGTGTGTGTGTGTGTGTGTGTGTGTGTGTGTGTGTGTGTGTGTGTGTTTGTGTGTGTGCACCTACTCAATGTAGTTGTATTAATTGTTATAAAAAGCTTTTCTTATGCCATTCATTTCCTTCTGATATATCATCTGTTATTGTTATGCCAATGTTCTGGTGCCATTCACTTTTCATTTGGTGTAATATCTAGTGCTAATGTATTGTCATGCCCTTTTGGCCCATGTTGTGGCTAATATCGCTCCTTGAACCATTCCACCTAGCAATCTAAAATATAGAAAATAAATGTTATTGTCAACAGCGCAGTGTTAGGGTCATACTTGACAGCCTCTGTGGTCTTTTCCTCACTTATTTACCACATTTGTCCACAGCTATGAGTCAGTATATTAAGCTTTCTCAACAGAAAACTTGTCAGTTGGTTACAGCTTAAACCTAAAAATAAACATTAAAATATTTATGCAGGGAGGTAAGAACCCCTGCACTCCACATAGGGATTTCATCAGAAGTCTCTTTATATAAAAATACAGAACCTTTGATTCACTGCTGGTGCACAAATAGAAACAGCTCCACCAGTGATCCCCTATGCAGAAAATAATTGGGTAATTGCACAGTACAGTGCAGTGGTGTAGCAGTTTGCATTGTCACCTCTCTGGTTCGATTCTCAGCTGGAGTGCCTTCTCTGCAGAGTCTGCATGTCCTCCTTACATTTGTGTGGGTTTGCTCTGGTTTCCTCCCATATTATAAAGGTATGCATCTGGAGCATTTCTCCCGGGCCTCCACTGAAAATTGGCTTGTTCCAAGTTGGATTTTCAGGTAAACAAATGATAAATAAATATAAAAATAGCAAAAGATTTCAAACTCATTCAATCCACTCCTCTGCCAGTACAGCATAAGCCACTCACCCAATGTTTCACACCCATTTCTTTGTCTTTCTATTATTTCCCTTTCCCCTACTCTACACTTCACAGTGGCATGACCAGTGTTGGCTAACAGTACCTGGACTACAGTGACCTCCTCAATATTGGTTAGGACCATGACTAGAAGTTTATCATTTTTGCTGCAGTCCTCGTTCAGATGGCTGAGCTCCATGTAGTCCAAGGCTTTAGCTGACAACAGCACCTTTTCTCCCCTGGAATTTGAATTTTCCTAATTTGCTCCTAGCATATTTAGCATCCCTATAGGATTACCCTTTTCTTCATATCCCAAATCATTATTCCCTCCTATAATCTCCTTCTGTCCTCCCTTAATGTGTTTTGGAGATGAGTCAAAGTATTATTTAGCCATACATTAATCCTCTAAAAACTGCAGGACTTAAATATAAAATTAAAACCACCATGTTTAATGATCAAAAGAAATATTACATTTATTTTCGGCTTCAAGTTGCTGCAAGTTTTTAATTATACACATAGTATAATCTAAACATGAAAATAAGACCTAGAGCTATGCTTTAATTTTGAAATAAGTGGAAAAGCACTCCATTAGGACATACCTGTAGATTATGACTATGTGTTATAGTTCATCACATCTTGTTCAACAGCAGCAGCATTGTTTTGGTAAGTTAAGGATGCTTCCGAGTGCTGTTATTCTGATCTTGCAGATTTTGATTCATATTAATAATAATGCCATGTTTAGCAACTGTTGAAGCATGGATACCTTAGAATGTGAACCATCTTTCTTTCTTGGTTTATTTGGATTTGTAGTGGTTGTTTTTACTTTATAATGTGGGGAGGTTAAGCCTCTGTCCTCCTTACTTAATTATTCTCACTCCAAGGTCACTGCACCTTGAAGAAAGAGTGATGAGGGATAAGCCATGAAACACCTGTTGCACTCATTCTCTGGGAAGCTACAGGCTTAGAGAATGCAAATAGGTATATGTTAAGCAGCATATTGTTACTCTTCTGTGAAGAGAGCAATATCACACAGTTAATTGTGTCATGGAATTGTGATATGTACACTGGTGACCCAAGCAAGTGACTGTAAGCCATGTGGAGCATAAGTGCAGTAAAGGCATGTCCACAATAAAGAACAGTGTCAATGTTTTTTTTTTTTTTCTGATGCATATAACCATTGCCTATAATTAAAGGTTATTGAGCAGCAATAAAAATATACTCACAATTTAGAGAAAATTAGATTATTTTCAGTGTGCAGTAAGAAATAATGAGTCTTATTTTTTCATTACTGCAAGGATATTACAGAACAGGAAACAGTATTTTTCATACTACAGTAATACAGCACATAATTCTTACAGTATAAAACGATTGCCGGGTTGAACAAACCAATCCTGTCTAAACCCACTGTTCTGTTTCTCTTCCATTGCCAATCTCTTTATTAGTCACCCTGACTCTTTTACCTTTCTTATCCCTGTCTCTTTCTGTTTCATCCCCACTACTGCTTCTCCAACAAGCCTATATCCTTTATTCTCATACTAATGCCCCCTCCTTATCCACCTCATCTTTTTACCTATCTATGATTATCTCAGCCCCTCCAGCATCAAAACTTTTTTTCTGTTTATGTTTTTCTTGATAATTTCTGCTTATTACCTCCTCTATTTTCTGTTCCTGGTCTAGTGACATCCTACCTCATTAATGTCAATATACATGTACTGAACCTATATGCATTATCATTGCTCTTGTATCTCCAGCTATTACACTTTAACATGTCCTTGACTTATGTAAAATAGTGTAACTTCTAAAGTATATGATAAATGTCTTTACTATTTGTTTCAATACTACCTGCAAAGTAATGCTTAAAATATTTAATTTTTATTGTTGTTGACTGAAAATATGTATTGTATGTGGAGCTTTTCTCTCCAGGCCTGAACTGAAAATGGGACTTGTGTCCAGTTGAATTTTCCCAGTAAACCAAAAAGCAATAAATAAATAAATAATTAAATAAAATGTTGCAATCTCCTTGACTATTTATACATTTTCATATGCATCTTAAGCTATATTTTTTAAGATAATTGTTTACTTTCATTACCTGCCAAACACTGTACAGCAATCTCAGACCCTGTGGGTATTATTATCCTTTAAGAAAAGTGATGTTTCTTTCTATTTTAACAATTCACAGTGTAGGTGTTGGGATTTCTGCATACATCTCAGTTATAATGTTATAACATAATACATCTCACTGCTGAAAATAATAGGGCAAATAGGCTATTTAATTGCCTAAACAGACCTGGGGATTTAATAAAATCCACGTAGGAATAATGGATGACCTGCACAGAAAGTGCCATGACCATGTATGCTGATCTCCCTCGACAGCAGGCCTTGCATATTAATGAAGGCACGTTACTGACAGAGAGCAGTGTTACATGGTTAGTGAATCAGTGTAGGGAGTGTGTTACTTTGTCCAGAGATGAATAAAACACTCCCTGCACTGTCAAAGTGCTGGATTGCAATGTATTTAAAAAGTATTTTAATTTTTTTTATGTGTGTGTGTTTGCATGGCGTGTAGCAATGGACACATGCCAGACATCTAAAAAGAGAAACCAGATACATTTAAGTATTTAGGAAAGGTCAAGTTTAACCATAGCTGAGCATGTTTGCATGATGCAGATCTGTGCTTAATGGTGTTTAAATGTAGTGTATAGATATATTTAAAAGTATAACAGCATTTCATGTGGCCATGTTGCTGAATGGTTAGAGTGACGGCTTTATATGCAGTAGGTCCAGGGTTTTAATACACACACTAGTTATTTGTAAATACACAGTATGAGACATATTTTAAATTCTGATTTAATTATTTTTGATTACACAGACAGGTTATGAAATTTAGTTTGCATATACATGTGTATAAGTAGTATTAAACCTTGATTGAATTTTGTATGAATACACAGACAGGGTATGAAGCATTTATGTTGCAAATAGTTATGAGAAGTATGTGTAAACCCTTAATTGAATAATGTATGTATGCAGAGACATGTTATTAAACATTGTAGTTTGCAATTACATAATTTTTAAATGTATTATGAAATCCTGCTTTGCTGCGCCCAGTTAAGCTCCACTAAGCACAGCTAAGCCTTGCCAAGCACTACTTAAACAAGGACTGTTTTATCTGTGCTTAGCTGGTTTGTGCATTCTTAAGCAGTGTGAAGCATGGCTAAACAATGCCCGTTTAAGCACTATTCAGCCCCGCTAAGCACCTCTAAGCTTTGCCAGTTTAAGCACTGCTCGGCTGAGCTTAGCAGGTTTGAGTGGTACTAAAAAAAGTGCCGCATTTTTAAAAACTCTCAGTGGCAGTAAAGGGTGGGAAAACAGCCTTACTTAAGTGCAACAGGTGGGAATATAGCCATAATCTGTTGGAGTTTGATCTTGTCTTGGCAAAGACTATGGCAGGAGTTGGAGAGGGTGCATGCTTAAGGGCACAGAGGTGGGGCATTCTGGAGTCCAGGGTCATGGTTGGACTCCTTGTAAAATACCATGACATCCGACTGCTGCACGGCCAGTACCAAGGGTTGGAGTACAAATCAGATGCCTGGGACTGGTTGGCACATAATCTCATCAATGTGACTGGTTTCCCCCGCACAAGTGAGCAGGTGCATCATCATTATGATGACCTGAAGCATCATAAGAGGGATCTCTTGGCCACCTGGGTCCAAGATGCCAGTGATGGGAATTTCCCACAAGTTTGTAAGTATTTTTATCATTGGTTTACCAAATTCTACTCTGAATGTGTAATAGACAGGTATGCATAATGGTGTGTTTCTCTCCCCACAGCTGCAGAGGAGAGAGCTCGCAACCTGGAGGCCCATGCAGGGCACCTGGTCAGATTGTGCCATGAGTGTGGTGAGTACAGATGTATCTTGCAATCTATAGTCATATAAACAAGAAAGAGTATATTAGTAACTGCCAGTAGGTATATTCAGTTTTGATTGCACTGCAATAAATGTGGTCATAGACCTGAACTGATATTACCGAGTAATGCCAGGTACAGTTCAATAAAGATGAAGGAATGAAACCTGCTAATGTTAAGGAAATAAAGTTTCAACTGCATTATTAATATTAAGGTAATAATGTTCTACTGTATTAATAATGTTAAGGAAATAAAGTTCTACTGCATTATTAATGTTAAGGAAATAAAAAAGTGTCTACTTCATTAATTATGGAATTATAGCTGTACTACAACACCTGACTTATTTCAACTGTTCATCAATAAAGACTGTAGATATATACCAATCACTGCATGATGTCAACCCTAATAAAGATGTGTTGTGCAGCATGTGTGTATTTTGGGCTGTTGGTCATGAAATCGAATATGACAACTGCTGTGAAGTAAAATGAGAATAATACCACTAAGTGACTGAAGGTTAGCTAATAAAGAGTGTTTTGCTAAACTGTAGATGTGGAACTGTACTACAAGATATAATACATTATGATATTTGTTCTGCAGTAAGATCTGAACCTATGATAGGAACGCCCAAGGTATAGTGTGTATCTCAGGATTGTCTTGTATTAACCATTGCATTTCAGCTGTATGCATTCCTGATCTTAGTTCTGCTGCTGCAGGCAAATATGAATCTGTAATAGCTGTAGACTGCAAATATACCATCTGCAACTATATATGCATCAGCTAGCCAACCCAGCACTCCAAAATGGTCTTTACCCATCACACATATTTCCACCCACTAGGGGATGATTGTCTACACCTGCATTCCATGTATTAATGCACAATTTACCTACCATCTCTGTCATGTTTGAATCTCATGTATGTGTGTTCAAGTGTCACTGCAGTCTTGTATAACACTCTACCTCTATTACTAGGTCACAGTTTGTTACTAGGTGAGCTCTAGGCATATATTAGTCAATCAATATTCAGCAGTGGCTCAGTAGTGCAGTTTGATAAACACTAGGTGTGATGTACGGTTCGAATCCATGGACAAATACTACTACATATTTATAGAAACAATTATGTATTGTTAACAGATGTCCCCATAGGAATTACAGGTAAATAAATGGCTGTAGTAGCTGTTCTAATGGGTTACTAACTTTTGTGTTCAGATGTACCAGAGTGTTAACAGCATTGCTCAAGGTGATAAGATGTAAGTAAATAAAGTCAATAAGTACAATACTAATACAAGTTAATAAAACAAATAAAACTGTTTAATCTTGGTACGACTGTATGCCTGGTATGTCTGTAAATGTCTGCTGATAGTCTAACCCCATGCCTGCCAAGTACAGCATGATAGGCATAAACTCTCTGTACTATGCGCGGTACATGTCTCTCAAGTGTCACGCTGTCAAGGACTGTGATCACTGGTGCCAAATCCCTTGGACACAGATTTAACATCCACTTGATTTATGTCAATAGCACAGTCACACTACATCAGTCCACAGTACACCTTGGTAGTCATATATGTCCCCCTGACATGTATTAGTCCCCTGTAGTTGTGTAGCTGTAGGTGTTACAGCTTGTCCCATACTGTCCCATGTGGATAGCTTGAGAGGTGCGTAGGTGCTACAGAAGCTATAGGGCACATGTATACATTAAGCATGGCACATCTGTACAGTATATAAGAGTACTGTTGCAAACAATATAGCTTATACTGGTAGTAATGAAATGTCTTTCTCTCTCCCTCCATCTCTTATCTACATCATAATTTATTATTGTTATATATCGGGTATGGTTTACTTTTAACATATGTTGTTCTCAAAATGATATGTTGTGACTTGTGTTTTATTATTGTTACATATTACAATGGTTCAATACTAACATACCTTGTTGAATTATCTATATTGTTGGCCTTATGCTGCAACTGTTACTGGCATGCTGTTACAATACTGACTGTTATCCCACTTATGGATGTGTTCCATATGCTATGCAATGGTATGTTACTGGGTTATTTGCAACAGCCTGGCATGTGGTTATAACTAATGTTTAAATGTTCTGTTCATTACTAACCTATTTGTTTTGAAAAACCTCAGCACCATAGTTCGACTGGGTAGGCCGGTTCCTGGCAATCTGCCTACCCTACCTCAGCCAGCCATGGCACTGGGTCCCAGCACATCTGGGACCCAACCTGGTGCTGCCCCCTCTGCTGTTCCTGCACCACCTACAGGTGGAACTGCGTCAGGGGACAGGGCCCATCCCACCCTGGGAGCAGACGAGTAGAGGGAGTTGCCACCTAGCGACAGCTACCAGGGATGGTGCGCAGGATTGTGCACTATGGGTTCAATGATCACCTGCACTGGACTGAGGGCAGACTGGCCAACCTGGAGGGGCAGGGTGGCCCTGGCACTCAGCCCCCAGCACAGCTACCTTTGGAGCCATGTTGACTGCCCACGGGTGGGGAGTTAAGTCTCACTGCTGCCATATGGTGGCACATGCCTCTCCAATTCCACAATACCCTCCCCGTCCAAGGTGTTTACCCCCTCATGTGTTATACACCACCCCTGTATGTTGTCTTGTCTGTTTGCAAATGCACCCTCTCCTACCCAACTTACCTCCACACATATACCTATATCCCTTCCCCAACATTCCATTCTCACCTTAAAAAAAGGGCATCTGTCCCACAAAATAGTATCACCCCATACATAGCTCTCCATTTCACCCCCACATACACTGCACACAATCAATCATTACCTCATTTAATCAACACAATTATGTTGCTCACACCCCTCTCTCTGGGATGTGAGGTTTCAAATTCCAAATTGTCTACAACCTGCACAGATGTTGCCATACAAGAAATGTAGAGCTATGGTCCTTTCTTACACCTGTCCTGGACATCTCTACCTGCCTTTTACAGTGTTTTTCCCTCTGCGTGCCCCCATTTCACCACTTTCCTATCACCCCTTTTTTATTTTCTTTTTTTGGATTTAGCGTGGGGCTAAATTGGGCTAAGTGGCACTGTGCCCTGTGAAAACCTGCATAAAACTGCCTTCATTACCTTCTGTGTTTCTGACACTGTTAGGCACATTGGAAAAATAATGACACCTGCCAAGTTTCAAACCCAGGACCCTGTCAACTACAGCACAGTACATTAGCCCACGAGACCACTCAGCTCAGAAATAGAGTATTTGTTTCCATAAACATATCTTGATTGACAATGACACACTGCTTGTACATATAATGGGAAAATTAACAGCGTACTTGGGACTGTAATGCAGACACCAAGCCAGTACACAGCCAAATAAATAATGACTGATGTACATGAGGCCTAAGATATTAGGTATAGATGACAACTGCACAGACTGTTGCAGAATGTCAACAGTTGTGCCACCTACTGTTGGCACAGTTGTCACAAAACCTATTCTGTGTGTTGAAGTACTGGCAAGTCTGTACAGATTGAAGTTACAGAATCACGACAGACAGTTCAGTGTTAGATGTCATACTCATTCAAACACACACGCTAATGACAATCCTATGTAACAGACTGTATGCATGCACATACATCTTGCAAATACACCTGCTGCAGTATTAACTCAATAGCTCAGTCTGTTAAATTCGTAGCATGCTGTACATTTTGCCACCCACTATCCTAGGTTTGAATCCACTGTATTGTACTTCAATTACATGCTTGTGGATGCAACAAATAATGACTGAGTCCTGCAATTTTAACCAAAACAGGTTTCTGCTACTGAATTCACTGCTACCCATCTTAGCATATCAAAGGCCTGTAGGTAGGGACACAGTGCACAAATATGTATAGGCTACCTATATGTCACCTACCACTGTCCGACTGGCACTGTTACATGGCATATGTACCTTAAGCACATGCTTCACCTGGACTGTTATGGGTACCCTCACCCTGGTTATGCTGTAACAACAAAGCTGACATTGCTCCCTCATTGACACATACAGCCTGCTGTTCTCCAATGTGTTCACACTCACCAGTAGAAACCCTGGGCAAAAAGCAGCAGCTGCAACCTGTAACATATGCGTCAGTATGTTCAGCTACCTGCTACATAACTCCCATAAATCACAATCACCTAGAAAAATGGATCCATAGAACACCCATACATAAAGGGGTGAGGGCAGCAAAGGTCAAGTAACAGGGACATGTGTCACAGTCTTCCCCTACAAACATACACAGCTGATAGACCAGCAGTTACTGCAGCAGCATGCATTTTCTGATGCCTATAAGGTATGACACTCACACCTGTCTTCCCACTTACTGAGCTCAACCCACATTGTTTATCACTAAATTGCTACATAATCAGAAAGTCTGTTCACAATGGCCAAATATAGCATGCAAAACTGTGAACATACCACATAAATCTCAACAGTGGACAGTATTTCTACCTACCCTGTGTGCTGTAGTCTCCACACCTCCATAATGCCCATCTCACAGACTAGGAAAGAGGCCAAGGCCTACATGAAGGCCTTAAATATCGCACTCTTGTGACATGCCATTGTCTAATGAAAGTGCAACCCAGCTGTTCTGGATGCAATTAGCAAGTCTGAGCCACAGATTTGTGCACAGGCAATCACACCTGTTCATGAGCATTACCTACAAAAGGCAAGCAACTGCCTATGGTAAAAAGATCTGTGACTTTCTTTACAAAGACAGACTGTGATAGCACAACCAATATTCTTCAGGATTTCTGCTCATAAAGGAGTACAGCACTCTACCAGGTATGTAATAGAAGTTCCCATATAATGGCACTCAGATGAGATCATACAGTTATGGGGAATAGGGATAACAACAATAGGCCATTAGTACATATCTTGGAATGACATGTTGCTGATAGTCAGCTGTCCAGCACCTACAGGCTTCCCTTTCAACTCTGCCTGCGGTGACATAGATCACAACTCTGGCCCTCTGAGTCCCTCCTATGGTGGTTGGCTCCTGTACGAGTGCTACTGGATTATGTGCTTCACAGTGACAGTAAGTAATGGTGGACACAGCTGGCTTATCACATGATGTACTGACATCCAGCTCCTCTTAGTCTGTGAATGTCACACAGGAATATCTCAAACGTAATGGTGTCTCTGGCTGTCCCTGAGGTACTCTGACTAGGTCACTGTGTACTCGACATCCATATCTCATTGCTTGAGAGCTATGGATAGCATACCTGGTGACCCCCTAAGCAGGATTTCAGGTCATAGTCAGTAGTAGTGGGGGGACACAGGCCCGACCTCAGTGACAGAGTGTACATATTGAGCTTACAAAGTAAGGGAATGCATACAGTAACAGATATTGCAGTACCATAACTGTTTTCTGAGGGTTCTGATGTATGACAGCCAGATTCCCCACAGTCTGAGAACAACCATTACATATTGTCCAAACGTTTGCCAGGCATTCCACATTTTCTGGCAGAGGGTCCACATATATCAGGCACATGTGCACATTCCGCAAACATCTGTGTACTGCAGACTTTGGACACCTACAGGGAAGTGCTGTCTGTCATTGTGTCACATGGATGTTGCTGGACTGTCCCCATATATGTGTAGTAACACTCACCTATTTGCCAGATGGTAGCTGTATGACATGGTAATGGGATGTCACCCATAGGGGACACATCACAGTAGATGGCATTGATAGGAGTGGATACATAGCAACACACTCTGTCACAGCACACAGGGCCATAACCATTATTCATAGGATCATAGGAGGTTACTAGCCTATTGCCCCTGAGGCCCTTATAAGCCTAGCCAAGAGTTTAGCTCATGGTTATACAAGCCAGCACTTGATGCCCCAGTCCAACAGGGACATAGGTAGAATCCCAAAGGTGTATTTCCTGTTTCACATCCAGTTATCCAGGTTGCGTTTGAAAAGGGGTAAAGAGGTACTCTGTTTGACATGGAGTGGGAGTCTATTCCAAAGATGGGGGAGTCTCTGGGACACAAATCTGTCCTGCCAACAAGTCCTGTTGATGTCACAGACCAGACTGAGGGCGCACTTGCAGGTTACTCGAGTGGAGCTTGACTTGCGGATATGCAGCAGTCCCATCAAGGTGGGGTCTGTGATCACCTTGTTTGCCTGACAGAGATAACCTCTGAGGAGTCTGTATGAAACTGAGTAGAGGGATAGGGCTTTTAGCCTACTGGTGTATGCAGGTGTTTAAGGCCCTGGATTCTCCTGGTGAGGAACCTCTGTGGTCTCTCCAGCTACTGTATGTGCTTTGCGAGGTACATGCTGAGAGGGGCATTGTACTCAATAATAGGCCTTATAAGGGAAGAATGCAGGGGAGTTATGACCTCCTTGTCCCTGGATGAGATACCCTTACTTATGAGGTGGGCCATGTAGAAGGTTTTCCATACAACAGAAGCAACATGGTGGTCAACCGTCAGTTTGCTATCAACCTGTGTGCCCATATCCCTCATAACTGATTGCTTGCCTAGGACGTTGTTATTAATGTGATCATTTGTGGTGATGTCACTCTTCCCAAAGGGAATAATGATGCATTTGGTGGTTTTCAGCTTGAGCCATGTTTCTGGCACTAGTCATTTGTCTGAATAAGACCCTCTTGGAGGATGTCCACATCACTAGTGGATTTGGTGACAGTACCCAGCATGCAGTCATCTGCAAGTTTGGTCAGCCCTAGCCAACTGGTTTTGCCCTGCACCTCAGAAAAGTATATCCCAAATGACAGAGACCCCAAGATAGAACCCTGGGGTACACCACTTGTTGTGGGTCTACTGCTTGAGGTGGCTTCCCCTATTTGGAATAGGTGGGTTGTATCAGTGCACTAGTTTGCTCCCCATCTGGTAACATACAGATTGCTGCCTAGTTCAGAGAGTTTATCTATTATGGCCAAGTGTGGAAGAGTGTTGAAGGCTTTGGCCAGGTCAAGGTAGGCAGTCTGCACTGTCTTTCCCTTGTCCATGGCTTTGCTGACTGTCTCAAAGAGGTTGACCAAATTTAACAGACATGACCTTCCCTTGACAAATCCAAACTGTGCGGGATCGAGTGATTGGAGGTTGCCAATGTCCTTGTTAATGAGGAACATGATAATCCATTCCATGGCCTTGCAGATCAGTCTAGTTAGACCGATGGGTCTATAATTTTTTGGATTGGTGGATGCTCGTTCTTTGTACAAAGGGATGGCAGTGGCTGTCCTCCACTCAGCTAGGACAAAGCCAGTACTCAGCCTTTGATTGAATAGGGTGCCTAATGGTGCTGTAAGATCCTGCCTGAGTTCATGCAGGATGCAGTCTGGGATGTTTTTGGGTCCCATGGAGGTTGTATGTTTTGCTTTTGAGAGAGTTAATGACCTATTCCATAGATATTAGGGGAAGGGGGCAGGTACTGGGGATGTCCTGATCTACTGATGGGGGGGGGGGGCAGAGTTTTCACTGAATCTGTCAGACAGCAAGTGTGCTATACCTATGCCATTTGTATATGTGGTGTCCTTGACCACCACTTCTGAACAGATCTGGATGCTTCCTTTGAGGTTGCAGATATATGTGCAGAAGGACTTATGATTGTGAATAGTAGATGTGACTAATTTGGACTCGAAGTTTGCTTTGGAGGATTTGCTTGTTCAGGCTAAGGAGATATTGCTTCCAGTTGGGCACTAGCTCATTCCTGGTCTTAGACAGTGATGTTTTCCTGTTGTTATACAGTTTATTTGTTGAAGATGTCCTCCAGACAGGTTTACTTATCTTTGCAGAGGATGATGTAGTCCTGTTAGGAATTATTGATCTCATGAATCTATATAACTGCTCGCATAATGCTTTGGTGCAGTTTTAGATATTGGTGCCAGTTCCTAGAAAGGGAAGGGGGCTGGGAAGCTGTTTATACCATCCCTCAGGAGCCTGTAATCAACTTTGGAGACATTGTTATGTCTGACTCTAGCTAGATGGGTATTGTGGTAGATGGTGACCACTTTATTGTCAGATCTTACCAGGGAGGATGATACTGTAGGGATGTTGCAGTGGTTACTCATGTTGTTTAATACCATGTCCAAGATATTTTCACCTCTTGTGGGGGTATCATCTAGCTGTTCAAAGGTGATTGCATTGACAAAATCAATGAAGCTATGGGCATTTCTGTTCTGTCATGAGTAGTTCTTCCAATCTATGTTTGGGTAGTTAAAGTCACCCAGGGTAAAGGTGAAGGGTTGCATTCTGATAGAGCTGAACAGGTCCATATAGGCAGAATGGGCAACTTGAGTCAGATTTTGGGGATGGTAGCTAGCTATGATTTGAATAGGGGCCTTGTCAATTGTTAACTGCACCTTGAGTATCTCCTGTGCATCATAATGTTTGACCAGCCTGGAGGTGTGAATGTCTTTGATATATATTGAAACTCCACCTCCTTTGGCTTTGCTGGCCACAGTTTGGAGTCTGAATGGATGTTAGGATGGGTAACGAGGTAAGGCTGGGGTGCTCTCTGCAGCTGTGAACCAGGTTTGTGTGACTACACAGATGTCAGCATTTTCCAGGGTTAAGAATGCTTGCAATAAATGCAGTTTCATGTTCAGACTACTGCCATTTAGCAGCATGACCTTTACATTGATTTTGTTGACATTTTTATGTTGGTAGTCTTAACCTCATCAGTTCTCCTAAAAAGGCATTATGTAAGAGGCAAGAACCTTTGCCAGCAGCCTGAAGCCCAGGTGAGACATATGCAGGCCATTTCTGGCAAAGCATCATGGTCTGTCGATCATACCCTCCCAGGCTGTCAGGTACTGGATCACCCTGGAATGGCACCAGAAACACAGCCAATTGTTAAAGTCAATCATTTCCTGTTTGCATTGAGGTATCATCCTGGGTGATGACAGAATGCTGCTTAAGGCTAGGGGCATGCCTGTCTGGGACACATAATCAACAAATTCAATCATGTCTCTCTTCATATAGTCCAGTGAGGTATGTCTCACATCATTCATGCCAACATGGGCTATGAGAGAGTCATAACCGTACCTGTTGTTGAGAGACTGCAGTGTGTATGTGATATGGCAGATTCTGGCACCTGACAGACAACTAAACATGACTTTCTCCTTATCCAGGCTGCTGAGAGGCACATCTGTGTGTCTCACAATGGAGTCTCCTATAACAAATATGTTGGGTTTATGGTGAAGCCTTAGTGGCTTTGAGATACAGGCATGTGGACTATGCATGGTATGTGATGTGGAGGGCTGTGGAGATTGCGTGTGTTTTTGCCTCGGAGGTCTTCTTTGTTTGGGTATGTTTATGTTGAGGACCTCCATATATGTGGATGTGTGTTGCATAGGTGTGGGTGGTGTGTGAGGCGTAGTGATTGTGTTGACAACCTTTTTGGTGCCAGATATATTGGCTTGAGAAGGAGAGAGCATGAACTCTAGGTTCCTAATGTAATTGCATCTGTCACAAATTGTGTTCCTAGGCGATGGTAGTAGATGGTTGTCCATGTACATGAAGCATTTGCTACACTGTGTCAGAATGACCACATCAACTAGACTGGCAAGTGAAACTGGAGGACATTGTCCATTCATATTTGTCAGCATCTGATGGAGAAAAGCCATAAAGATCTAAGGGGTGGGCCTAAAGCCCAAGGGCTTAAACCAAAAGTATGAGGTTTACATTAACACTTCCAATTTAGACAGGGTATAAACAGTAATAATTGCAACAGAAAAGAAGCAGTTGAACACTTTAGAGAACAAGCAGCAAGTAGCAGGAATAAGCAAGATGAGCAGGAAAACATAAGATGTATTGCAACTATGCTGTTGATAGCCACATATATACTATGTTGATAGATGGTGGGGTATCATTTGGTAGTTAGGGGAGGATAGTACTGGACAATTTGGATGTGCAGGGTGTGTACATAGTGGAGAGAAATGTATTTGGTCCTGTGACATGTTCCCCTCTTCTTGTCTTTCAGAAACCATGTACAAACTGAGGCACCCACCTTTTTCTGCTGCCGAAAAGTACATTATCATTGGTGGCCTCAAACTCCATCACAACATCCTGCTTTCTAGAAGTCACCAGAATCAGGACCAATGTGCTGCACTATGGGCTGTCGTCACTTCAGTAAACCAAATAGGGCTACAGGAAAGAAGCTACACGCAGGTCCAACACTGCGTGACAGATATGATAAATGCTGCATAGCAAAGAGCCACTGCTGTGGCCAGGGATTGTGCTGCCACCAGTGAAAGGCCTGAAGCAGAACAACCACTCTCAGCCACAGAGGAGTTCCTGGCAAAGCTGGCATCAACCACAAGCTCCCAAGCATCCATCACCCATACGTCATGGAGGTGGGTGGCACAGCTTCCATAGCAGAGGAGCATCCAGGTAAGCCTCCTGTGTTCATCACTGTAATATTGTATCAGTCATTGTGGTAGCCTCTGCATACCAGTATGCAGATGTCGGGTTAACCTGCATTTGGGGTGGGGGGTGTTTGTAACCCACACTTGTGCACACATACTCAGAATGCCAGCAATGTGTTTAGTATCAGAGTTCCTACTGTACATGTGGATATACACACATATTATCCTGTAACAATGCCACATTTGTGTTTGTTGACAATACCTCTCCCTCACATTTCCATTGGTACATCTGGTGTGGCCGGAGTCAAACATCCTGTAGCCGGTGAGTGTGAAACTGTTTTGTTATGGCTCACATATACCCTAAGAATGTTACAGGCAGCAGTTTACCATAAACACAACTGTTATGCTCAGCCAGAGTATAATACTTGTATATTCAGTTCTGGTGTGGTTCACTGCAGTGCATTGAATCGGTAATCACAGTAGTGTAGTTTCAGGAGCTGTTACATATTTGCACTTATTGTTGTGAAGTTCTATGCAGTCTGCTATACTGGGGGCAAAAGTATGCTGAAGACAGGTGCACTGTGTTGTAGGTGTAGGTTCATCACATACACTGACATATCACTTATCTCACAGGTGTATAGTACTGGCAACATTAACCAGACATAGCTGCAGTGCATGTTATGAAGGGCCTATCTTGTCTGTGTATGTTGCAGTCTGCTTGTGTGTTGTGCATGGGATCAGAAATAAAACATAGTATGTATAATGCAGTTGTGGCACCTCACCTGTATGTGTGTGTTTGTGGATCAGCAGACATAATAGTGCAGGTATTAATGTAAGTATGTTGTCTTCCTCCTCACAGGTGACCTTGGAGATTGGAATGTGTCCCCCTCACAACCTAATGTCAGTGTATCATCAGACTCTGATGATGATGGTGACCATAGTGAGGCACAGGTGGGGTTGTTGGGGGCTGAATCTGTCCCATGGGGTGACATCCCACTTCCCCTCCAATTGTACCCACACACAGTCAGTATGCCCACACATACCCAGTACCCCGTGGCCACGGATATTGAACAGTCAGAGTTTGGCGGCATCAAACAGGAGAGTGTGGCAACTATGGCATGAGTGACTATAAACACTAGTCATAGCCATACAGCTGGTGAGGTCCCATACAGGCAGATTGACAGGGGTGCTCGAAGAAGGACTGCTGTCCATACACAGCCTGTCACAAGTGTCACATCACAAGTCACTTGACACATTTATCGGGTCACCATGCGGGTACCGGCACATTCTGAATGCGACACCAGACGGATGTTCAAGATCATGGATGTATCACTGTCTGGCATCTGTGACTCCATCCACAACATTGGAGATGCCATGTATCCTTGAGTGCTCAATTTCTATGCTAGAACATGTGGTCAGAGTTGAGAATTGCACACATGGCTGTAGGTCAGCAACAACATCTGCTGAGAGTGCATTTGGCCATGCACACTCATGCTCCCATATTGGCAGTACCTCCAGAACTACAGAAGGTGGGATACTGTCCACACCATGATGTGGCAGGCCATGGGCATATGGCTCTGGGTGGTCCAGTGAGGGACATGGTCCTAGCAGACACCAGTTTCTGTCAATGACTAGTACTGCATCTGGTCCTGGACATGGAGGTGCTAGTGCCACTCCTGGCAGAGCCAGTTTCTGTGTTCATGGCCAAAGATGGAGAACTGTTAAGTCTGCTGTGTATGGTTCTCTGCTGTCCAATATACCCACGTGTAGGGCTAGCACATGGCTCGACTGTGTACATGCACACACTCATACATCAGTGTCACATGCAGGTCACCAGCAGACACACACAGCACCTCTCCATGGCCCAGCTGACCACCACCCCTTCCTGACCCCCACACATGTTGTCAGCTGTTTGTCACAGCTAGGCCTCTGGCTTACCCCCATACCACACCCTGTGTATTGATGATGATGATGATACCTGTAACATCAATGCAGGGACATGCAAATCCATGTCTGATGCACAGGGTGTCTATAGTACATCACATTACATTGTTTACTGTGGTTCTTTCATGCCATGATAGGTGCTGTCTGCTGGCATGTGTCATGAGTACACATTTACACGTTTGTTCCTTTGTTGCATGATGTCAGATTGGCAGAGGTGTCACAAAATGAAAGGTGCCTCTCAGAACTTTGTATGTTTCTGTTGCAGGGGTCTGAGTGACTATGCTGTGGAGACTTGGTGGTGATACAGCAGCTCAGGATGGCATGGTAGCAAAGCAGACATATGACATCAGCAAGGTAAGGCTTTATATGTGCATGGTTACCTCGTACATCTATGTAGAGCAGTGTGTCAGGGGCAATGGTGGGACAGTGTACTCCTGCATGCATACCCCATGACAAAGCATGCCACCTTTGATACCTGTTACCTGAGTATTGTGTACCTACAAATGAAGGTGGTGGCAGATAGCATTTATGCCTAGGTAGATGTGGGCTATTTAGAGCCAGCAGTGCTGTGGTAGCGTTGTCGCCTCACAGTAAGACGTTGTCCTTTTTGATTCTCAGCTAGAGCGTCTTCTGTGTGGAGATGTGAGTGAATGGGCATACCTTTGTTGAAAGTTGTGTGTCAGGGCTGGCAACTCGGCACATAAAAATCTACTGCCAATCATTAGCGGACCAGAGTTCCACTGTGGCGACCCCTAACCGGGAAAAGCCGAAAGTCACAACAACAAAAAGGTACTCACAGGGTGTTAAAATGTTTAACCATTGCACTCACATAGACAAGACAAACACACACACACACACACACACACACACACACACACACACACACACACACACACACACACACACACACACACACACACACAGAGCTGGCTTTTTTTTTGAGATTAGAACCCCTACCTATTTAGTTATAGATACTCGAGTACCAGGTACTAATCACATGCGCCATGGAGGTTATGTGTTGTGGGAGTGTCTGCCAGTGCTGTAAGGTGGATGACATCAGTAGACCTATAAAGGAGACCAATGGGGGGTTGACAGGCCCTGAAAATGTATAAGCATTGCAAATAGGTGCAATAGACTCACTGCTGCAAGAGGATATATCTATGCACATACACTGACAAGAGTTACCATTATTAAGAATAGAACCCCTACCTATCTATTTGTATACACTATAGCACTGCACACTTATCGCATGCGGCTTATCTGCTTTGACAGTGTCAGCCTGTGCTGTTAAGGTGAAATATATCAGCAGTGCTTATAAAGTCGGCCAATTGGGGCTTAAACTGTTACATCATTACACCCAGCTGGACAAGAGACGCACACTGCAGCAGGAGCTATATTTACGGACACACTCACAGAGTAGGTTCCTATTACTTTATCAAAAGATAATGTAATCAAATGCTCAGAACTTCAAAATGGCCGTATTTCAAAGATCACATTGTGGGATCATAGTACAGTGAATATTGGGATATTTGCTCTTTCCACACTGTAGTGCGATCTCAGAGTTGGAATATATATTTAGCGGGGGGTGTACAAGGTGCCGCCCCCCACAATAAAAGTTTCGATATGCGGCCATTTCGATGTTCTGAGCATTCGATTACGTTATATTTTGATAAAGTAATATGAACCCTTACAGAGTTGCTGTTACTGAGAATAAAACCCTTACCTATCTAGTTATGTACATTATAATACTATGTTCTTTTCGCATGAGCCATGCAGCCCACATAGCTTATTTACTTCAAGAGTGTCAGCCAGTGCTGTTAAGGTGAATTACATCTGTAGCCCTTGTAAAGGAGGTCAATGGGGAGGTTTACAGGTAGGCACAGGGCCTTAAAAAGTATAAACATTACACAGAGATAGGTGAGACAGACACACTATTGCAAGGGTATATATTTCTACACACACATACACACACACACACACACACACACACACACACACACACACACACACACACACACACACACACACACAGCATTGTCTGTTGCAAGATTAGGACCCCACCTATCCAGTAATATACGTGAGAGCACCATGGACATATTGCATGCTCCACAGACGTTATCTGTTTTCAGATTGTCAGCCAGTGCTGTTAAGGTTGATGACATCAGAAGACCTTGTAAAGCAGAACAATAGGGAGGCTGTCAGGTAGGCATAGGGCCTTGAAATGTATGGCCATTGCAAAGAGACAGGCACACTACTGCAAGGAGATATATTTGTACACGCACACAATTGCCTGTTATGAGATTATAACCTCTACCTATCTAGTAGTATACACTACAGCACTATGCACTTAACACATGTGCCATGAAGTTTATATTGAATGTCATCCAGTGCTGTTAAGGTGGGTGATATCAGCAGGTGTTGACAGGGAGGACAATGTGCAGGAGTACAGTACTCACAGGGCCAGAAAATGATTCACCATGGCACTGACATATTGCCAGATGGCCATGCCTATACTGCTGTTAGGAAAATATCTATACACATGGTGGCTGCAATGAGATTAGAACCCCTACCTACCTATTACACACTATAGCACTATATAGTATGTACTGCACACATCACTGGTTAAATTTGTTGTACCCATGGCTGCAGCCACAGTACTTGTGGACTATGCAAAGTGGCCTTGTATTACACAGCATGTGTGGTCTGCAGAGTGAACCTGCTTTATGTTGTTAGTGTATCTAGTGTCCTAACAGTGGGGTATCTGTTAATACCCCTGCTATGTGTGTAAAGGTACCAGTTCCACCATGTCTGCCCAGTTGCAACTTGCTAGGTGGACAATTAGCCATTGACAATATGGCCTGTCCAAGTCCTGCATTGATGCCATTGCACATTACACCACCTACTCACTATTGTCTGTCTACAGGGTGACATTCCACAGGCACAGGGTTCTGTGCTTGGGTGGTTATGTCATTATGCAGCCTTGGTTTGTTACCATCAGCAACTGCTGTGTGTTTAGGTGCAGATAACCCCAGCATCCTGCATGTATGTGTGGACATTTGTACATACACATATACTTATGTATGCATGTATGTATATATATATATATATATATATATATATATATATATATATATATATATATGTGTGTGTGTGTGTGTGTGTGTGTGTGTGTGTGTGTGTGTGTGTGTGTGTGTGTGTGTGTGTGTGTGTGTGTGTGTTATATAGATGTATGTGGAGGGTCTAAATCACTCTACACCTTTATGTAGCTCTGTGTATATATATATATATATATATATATATATATATATATATATATATATATATATATATATATATATATATATATATATATATATATATATATATATATATATCATCTGTGCCACAAACTGATAGGTTTGGTTATTGTGTGAGATGGATAGGGAGAGGCAGATACATATACATAGATGCCTGCATGCATAAACATATTTTCATATATCAGTTCCTCAGGCAAATGAGGCATCAGACATGGGCTCAAGTTAGCTAAGTGTAGGACCCAGTGTGACTGTCAGTACTTACAAAGTGACTCCAGTCCAGACTTATCTGTACTCCAGTTCAGGATTTTGTGTGCTACAGCCAACTGGCTGCTGCAACTGATTCAACAGTCACCTCCTTGATATTTTGTCCAAGACATTCCCTGGCTGTGTGCTGAATGTAATATATGTGTCATACCTATCAAGTGTGACGATTGTTATAAAATGTACTGAGTTCTGCATATTTATGTTACTTTGTACATAGTATTATAGATTTTGGGAACATACTTGGAAAATTGTTATAGGCTGACATTTAGGACATGCTGATAGACATTTGTGTTACTGACTCCATACACATCGGCAAACCCAAGTTAATGCACAGCCTGTTATTCTCTGCACTTTATACATTTGTCTGGCCAGTAGTTAATCCTTCCCCTTGTATTTGGGCCTTTGTCCTACCGCTGTTCATGGCTTTCTGCAGATTTCTTGCTGTAAATGGTTGTGGGTATGATGTGACTGGGGTACATGCTGTAACAGCAGGCACAGGGTGACAGTCTACATACCTCTTACTGTACATGTTTCTGCAGGATGCCCAGCATTCCACTCCATATGTCTGCTCTGTTCCCCATACAGTTGTGGTTTCCTGGTAATATACTAATACTTGGAGCCCACAGAAAAGTACTGACACAGTTAAGTGATTGCCTTTACAGACTGCTGTAGACATAGACCTGTTAATCTGACCTGTTGCAAACTGTTGTTATACTAGCCACTTACTAGGGTACTCAGAGCATAATATATCTATATATATATATATATATATATATATATATATATATATATATAATGTATGTTTGTTTGGCCCTCCGCCACCCATTGTGTGTGCCTTTGTATAGCTTTCTAGCATAAACAGATTGAGGCATATTGACAGTCTTTAGGACTCCTACCATAGGAGTACCTCACATGCAAACACTGTAGGTGCAGCCAGCTTGAAACCATCAACACCATTAACCATGCTAATGTACTTAGCCCAGTGAGCCATCAGAAGGTGAGGTTTAATTCCATACACTAACAAAAACAGACATGCAGACAGACATACACTGTGTGAGCCCTACTGTGACCCCTGCATTTTGTGTAAAATAGGACATTTGAGCAGATTCTTTGTGACCACTCTGGGACTGTGTGGTCTGCAGATATATCCTTGCAAACATATACTGTTACTACAGTTGTATGGGAACATTAGTGTGTTGGAGGTAGTGGACTCTGGCATTGACAGTGTTGCATCTGTCCTATGACCCCACTATTTTGCATTCCCTTGCATACTGCTGTGGGTTTTCCAGACCTATGGCCTCATGCATATTATGGGGCACCCAGTACTGGACACAGTACCTGTTGTCTCAAGTAGCTGTTAGTTTTCTGCAAGTAGCACAGAAACCCACTCTATTCCCTTACATACATGCAGCAGGTCCATACATATGCTACCATAGTCTAGTACCCTGTACATTTGTAGTAAAGGAGAGTGACTTACCTTGTGAATGCAGCAGTTGAGAGACCTGTTTCAGGGCTGACTCTGTTTGATGCACACAGTACACAGCCAATACATGGTAAGGTAAATGTTGTGTGGTGTGGCTGGCATCGTTTTTACTATGTATGTGAGTCAGAGTAAGGTGTCAGTCCCTAGGACCCTAGGTTGTCAGTGCATCTGCTATGCATTGCCTCTTTGCCAAGGCCAGGGCATACTGGGAATGCCTATGTCTGCCTACAGGGACAGGTTCAGGGATTCCTCCTCCAAGTCCCCCTGTGCCTGTGACTGTGGGGACCTTGGCTCTGGTGGGGGGGTGTGTGTGTCCCTTCCTTGTGATGGTCTTGCCACATCTGTTTCCATAGGATTATATTGCATAGCATAGCACATACTGTGAACATCTGTGCACATGTTGCTGGAGAGTACTGCAGGGCTCCACCTGATATATCAAGGCAGTGGACGTGTGACTTGAGAAGCCCAAACACATGCTCTATGATGTTCCAAGTTTGTGCGTGTGCCTCATTATGATGTTATTCAGTAGGTGTGTGTGTGTGTGTGTGTTTCTGATGGGTATAATCATCCAAAGTTCCAGTGTGCAGCCAGCACCCCCAAGTAGATGGCCATGCAGGATGTTCCCCCTGTCAAATGTCTGGTACAGCTGTGATGTGTGCCAGATATGGGAGTTGTGATAACTGCCAAGGCTGCTGGCACATGCACTCATGATAATGCCCATGCCACTGCATATGACCTGGCAGATGATGGAGTGATACACCTTGCAGTTGATGTAGACTCTACCTTCCTCACCGGGTGGTGCTTTGATCTGTACATGAGTGCAGTCTATGGCACCCAACACCTCAGGGTAGTGTGCTACATGGTGGAAGAGATGCCTACTGCTGGCTCTCTCCTCAGGGCTGTGGAGTAAATAAATGTGCTAACTGGCATGTGTTTGCATGGCATCCAGGAACTGGTGGAGTACCCTGGATGCAGATGCCTGTGAGACCCCCATTATGTCCCTAGTTTGTCTTTGAAAAGTATCTGTAGCTAATATTCTAAGGGCTACATATACCTTTGTTTACACTGGGATGGTTTTCCCTCTTTTGGCTTTGGGTCTGAGTTGTGGGTGGCAAAGCTTCATGAGTTCTTGTAGTATGTCCCTGTCCACCCTGTAGCACTCTACAATCTCCAGCTCATGTAGCCCCTGGAAGGTTACCCTGGGCCTGAACACTCTTCTCCTTCTCAGCCTACACCTATTGTCAGCAGCACCATCAGCACTGCTCTCAACCTCTAGCACATACAGATGTAGCAGAGCAGCAGCAGCCCCTAGCATTCTGTCAGTTAAAATTCAACAAGTGTGTACTCCAATGCTGCAGAGTATGTGAGAAAAATCAGATTGTAGGGTGTATGCATACTTTATAGTGGTGGGCTACAGATGCAGCCTGTGTGACTGGCTAATTGTGATGCATTTCACCTGTCAGGTATATCACTGAGGGTTTTGAATGGTGCAGTGTCTGAGGAACAGGACTTAACAGTACTTTATACATGATTGGCTTTCTCAGGCTATTATCTTTTTTTTAAATACCTTCCCTGCTAAGCACTGCGACATGACTTGCAAGCCCGAGGCATTGGTGTAAACAGTGCTCAGCAGTCTGGATACACCTCCATGCACAGGCATGGTCAGCATAGCTTAAACCAGCTAAAACATGCACCCCACAGCTAAAAAAAAAGCTTAGCAGCACAAGACACACATTCCTGCTTAGCTGAGCTGCCCGGTGCACAAATGGGCACCATTCAGCTCCAATCTGCTTATGACACATGCCCTTTTGATGTCAGCTACCTCTTCTATGGATACCAACATGGTTCAGGTGCTTCACTAGTTTTATCTGCGGACACAGTAGCCCATTTTTGCTATTCAGTACCCCCAGCTCATTTGCATACTGATCTGTGCACACAACCTGGATACTTCGCTGTTCCAGGAGCTGCCTCTTTAGCAACCACTGAAATATACCATTGTAAATACTGCTTGCAGGGCCTTATAATGCATTATTCTCACATATATCTTGTTTTTGGATTTTACAATTTTTAATAGTATTTTTGTATAAAGGCATGTTTGTGCACCACTGTAAGGCACGTTAACATAATATGGCTATTATAAAATATATTTTTTATTATTTTGCATTACTTTTTTATACATACAGGGCATAGTTTTGAACATATCTGTCCCAAAATGCAATATATTCCTTTCTAAATGGGCTTTTACAGTCCCTGTTCTATTTTTGCTTTCTTGCACACTGTGTTTTTCTGTGTACACTTTGGACACCTCCATTGGGTCTGCACGACTACCTGTCTGCTTGCTGGATCACCCCAGCACCCTAATTTGACCTCATCTGCATGAAATTCACCTCCTTATGAGGTGATGTGCATTCCATGGACACTTCCATGTTCGTACACTCGTGCATGCTCCGCTCTGTTTACTAGATGACATGGCTGACAGTTTCCATGTTGGGGCCATGCCACTCTGCCTACACGGAAGATCGCTCCATTTAGGCTCTACTGAATCCCCCCAGTTTCTTTTAGAGGTAGTAAAGTACAGCTATTAATGTAAAGAGATTGTTCAGCTAAGATAAAAACTAAAAGGGAACATTAATGAGCAAAGCAAGCTGTTTATGCATAGACATATTTTTGAACATGTTCAGGTGTAGTTCATAGGGCAGATGTGTTCTGAATCATTTAGTATAAGAAGATTTCTAGTGTAAAAAAGTGTCATTAGAGAACAGACTCATTTAAAAATGTAAACATTTTTTTAATCAAATCCAGTGCATAATGAACATAATCTCCATTAAGTTCATTGGTCATACCATGCTGGTTTATGCAGTGATGTAAGTTTTTCACAAAAGCAAAGACCCTGGAATGGCTGCTTTATTCCCAAAATGCAATGGCTCACATCATTACTGATGACTGTGCTAAACATGATAATTTGTTATTGACTTGCATTCAATTTAAGGTAGGGATAAATCAGTCCACGTATGGGGTAATTGAGAAGATGGCTATGGCCTTGCACAGGATTTAATCTCTTCATATGATATTAACGTTACATAATTTCCTTTTATAATTTTAGTGAAAATTAAGACATTTAAAATAAGTGTTCTTACTGAGGTGTCATGATTACAGTTTTGGGAACTTAGCATTAAGAATTTGCTGTAAGAATACAGAAGGGGAACAGTATGTAAATAACTTATTTTCATCTGTGTGCCATAGAATGGGAACTGCAAATTGGAACAAAGTTTTGGAAGTTTAGAAATTGTTATGTTATACAAGGAATAGGAAAAGTTTCACATATTCAGGTTTACATTAGGGAAAAAAAAGACAAAAAGGGGGTAAGGGGGGTCACATTATGGGCATAAGATATAGTCATGGACCACTATCATTTATGAAACTTTCTTTGCCAAACTTCTCAAGTAATGAATATCACTGCAAGTAATGGCTGCAGCAGCAAATATATGCAAAGTGAACAAAATGACACATGTTGGTAGGAAGGTTATTCAATTGCTGAAATGTTCTTTGGCTGAATACATTGTTTTTTATGGAGGTTGGTTGGATATTCAGTTAAGTTACTCAGAGATCAAAAACAGCAAATGGCTTATGCCATTTTTCATTCCCTTAAAAATGGAATTGTTTTTCTACAGGTACCGTTTGAAATGAGGAGTAATCCCACTTCTTTCAAAATGCAGCACATTTAAAGCTGATTTAAATAGGTATTGGGGCTCAAACAGTGCAGCCCCAATTGGTGATTCAGGACATTCTTCTCACTCCTGAAAT
The DNA here is from genome assembly GCF_019279795.1 of Protopterus annectens. Taxonomy (NCBI): domain Eukaryota; kingdom Metazoa; phylum Chordata; order Ceratodontiformes; family Protopteridae; genus Protopterus; species Protopterus annectens. Next base: position 778,875,709 of record NC_056734.1, read on the forward strand.
TATTTCTGGCTGTTTAAATCCAGTGTTTTAACTGCATTACTGATGTTTCGTTTCACTATGAAATTTTGCTCTGACTAAATGGCATTGCCAGCTCTGATTAATATCCTAATATGTAATATACATAGAATATGAAAGACTATGATTATAATGGAAATTGCTCACAGTGTCTTATATTTGCTGCAGAATAAGTAGCAAGTAATAACTACACTAAAATGTTCATATTTCATTACTATCCAAAGCCAATACAAACCTTATATTGCTTGCTGTTGTCTTCTTTGCACAAATTATTTGATGTTGCTATAGAAAGGCTTCATTAAAGTTGATATTTATGTAATGCACTTCCAGTCTGCTTTATGTTACTGGAAGTCACAGATATTTGTGACTTTTTCATACATGTGCTGACTGGCAAGAATCTCAAAGGCAAAAGCAGAAAGTATAACCATTTTATGTCACAAGCTAGCTAAAAGATACAGAAAGATGCATTTCTGAGTATGACTTCACTGACCTGAGTGAATTAGTCAACAGGTACTGATGGATACACCATGGTGGGTGTGAATGAATGTCTACTGATGGCTTGCCAACCTGTTAAGGGAGGGAAGTGGTATTGTTCAATATGATGCAAGGATTCATTGTAAAGAAGGGTGCCAAGGAGGTAACACGAGGACCAAGAACACTTGTTTGGCTCTGAAAAGATGCATTCAAAGTCCATCATGTTTGTTGATGCACACCCAAAAGTAGGAGGGCGTCGCTTTGGCAAATATGCATGCTAGATCCAGGTGGAGGCATCAGAAAATCCTCTGTTGATTATCTGGGAGAAAGTCTACCACAACTGGATTTTCTCCCTGCTGTTCTCCTGTGTATGCCAATAACTTCCCAAGTTATATGTACAATGTGGTGATGTAATAGCGTTGCATCTACTTCACTGAATGATTCTATGCCAGTAACCTCCATCTTGTAGATGGAGGCAATGCATCAGTCTCATCTCTGGCCTCCATTGTGATTCACAGTTGGGGTACTAGTCCTAGAACATATACCTCTAATACTCCTTCTTGTGAGAGGCAAGTAAGCTCCACCCCTTTACTCCTCTCTCTTATCAGCTTCACCAGTGTCCAAGATGCTAAATAAGCCATGATCACCATCAGTTATATTGAGCACTTGAAGGTTTGTAGGCATTGTAGGGTAGGAAGAAATGCATAAGCACTTATAGTTTGCCATAATGCAGGTTACTTTCAGATAGCTGGCAGTTGCAGTTGTACAGTGGTATCTGTGGTTCAATAAAAAGCCTTTGCTGCAGAGAGTGGTTTGGACTAAAAACTATTCCCACATATTGCTTTAGCACATCCACCAAATGTGTTTTTCTCTTCAGTTATGCATACACAAGTCTGGTAGCCATCATTTCCTTAATTGTTTATTGCATGTTAACTATATATTTTTGCTGGACAGAATCCTTTTTTTATTAGAGACCTGGGAAGGAAACATCCAAAGAAAGTCATCTATAGGGGTGAGTGGGTACCAGTGATATAGTTCTCTACAGGCAAACAACACCATTAGAAAAGTTATAGGTAATGCATTCAGAGACTTTTATTGATACTGCAGTGATATGAACCAATAGAACATACATAAGACAATGGAACACATACACTGGTTGTCTAATGCAGTTTGCATAGATAATGTAACACAGTGAGCGACATACTCTATTAAGTAATGATGCCTCACTGAAGTAAAAAAATGAAGAATTCAGAAAATGAGATTTTAAGCAGTATATCCCTAAAGGAGAATCACATGTTAACAACTGCAGAAGTCTGCCACAGAAGTCACTGGCTGGGATTCAATAAAGCCAATTCACTGTGCCAGAATGGGGGAGAAGAGGGGGAAGGCATGCCCGAAGGCAGGTAAAGGCTAGGACTGTGGTAGTGAGGGTCAGAACTTTGAATGTTGGCAGTATGATTATGATTGGTATAGGGAGAGAGCTAGCCAATATGATGGACAGAAGGAAGGCTGGCATATTGTGTGTGTAAGAGACCAGATGGAAGGGAAGCAAGGTTAGCTATGAAGAGGATGAAGAATGGAAAGGCTGTTGGTCCAGATGACATACCTGTGGAAGCATGGAGATGTTTAGGTGAAATGGCAGTGGATCTTTTAACTAGATTGTTTAAGGAAATCTTGGAAAGTGAGAGGATGCCTGAGGAATGGAGAAAATGTGTTTAGGTACTGATTTATAAGAATAAGGGTGATATGCAGAGCTGTAGTCACTACGGAGGGATTAACTTGATCAGTCACAGCATGAAGTTATGGGAAAGAGTAGTGGAAGCTAGGTTAAAAAGGGAGGTGATGATTAGTGATCAGCAGTATGGTTTCATGTCAGGAAAGAGCACTACAGATGCGAAGTTTGCTCTGAGAGTGTTGATGGAGAAGTACAGAGAAGGTCAGAAGGAGTTGCATTGTGTATTTGTGGACTTAGAGAAAGCATATGACAGGGTGCTTAGAGAGGAGTTATGGTACTGTATGAAGAAGTCGGGAGTGTCAGAGAAGTATGTAAGAGTGGTACAGGACATGCTCAAGGGTAGTGTGACAGCGGTGAGGTCTGCGGTGGGAGTGATGGATGCGTTTAAGGTGGAGGTGGGATTACATCAAGGATCAGCTCTGAGCCCTTTCTTATTTGCAATGGAGATGGACAGGTTGACAGACGAGATCAGACATGAGTCCCTGTGGACTATGATGTTTGCAGATGACATTGTGATCTGTAGTGAGAGTAGGGGACAGGAGGAGGAGACCCTGGAGAGGTGGAGATATGCTCTAGAGAGAAGAGGAATGAAGGTCAACAGAACTAAGACAGAATATATGTGTGTGAATGAGAGGGAGGATAGAGGAATGGTGAGGATGCAGGGAGTAGAGGTGGCGAAGGTGGATGAGTTTAAATACTTGAGATCAACAGTTCAGATTAATGGTGAGTGTGGAAGAGAGGTGAAGAAGAGAGTACAGGCAGGATGGAGTGGGTGGAGAAGAGTGTCAGGAGTGATTTGTGACAGACGAGTACCAGTAAGAGTGAAAGGGAAGGTCTACAAGAGGGTAGTGAGACCAGCTATGTTATATGGGTTGGAGACAGTGGCATTGACAAAAAGGCAGGAGTCAGAGCTGGATGTGGCAGAGTTAAAGATGTTAAGATTTGCAATCGGTGTGACTAGGATGGATAGGATTAGGAATCGGTATATTAGAGGGTCAGCTCATGTTGGACAGTTTGGAGACAAAGCCAGAGAGACGAGATTGCGTTGGTTTGGACATGTGCTGAGGAGGGATGATGGGTATATTGGGAAAAAGATGCTAAGGATGGAGCTGCCAGGTAAGAGGAATAGAGGAAGGCCTAAGATAAGGTTTATGGACATGGTGAGAGAGGACATGCAGGCGGTTGGTGTGACAGAGCAAGATGCAGAGGATAGGAAGAAATGGAAAGAGATGATCCGCTGTGGTGACCCCTAACGGGAAAAGCCGAAAGAGAATGATGAGTGTTTACTATAGCTACAAGGGTTTGTACGGCATGCTGCAGGGCTTAAGCACAAAAAAAAAAAAAAAAAAAAAAAAAAACAACAGGAACTAGCAGAAGTGTTTACATTTGAGCAGCGGGTTTGAGCAATGTGCCATGGGGCTTAAAAGGGGCGGAAATGGGAGTAAAAAAAGGGAAATAGCAGAATAAAGGCACTCGAGTACAAATAATACAGCTGTCAGGTGAAATGTATCATAGTCAGCTAATCACACAGGCAGCATTTGCAGCACACCAGTATAAACTATGCAAACACCTTTCAGTCTGTTTTTTTTTCCCACAAACTCCGCACAATTGGTGTACACACTCGGGGGAATTTTAACTGACAAAATAATGTTAGGGGCTGCTTTAATACATCAGTATGTGCTAAAGACTGAAGGTGGTGAGGAGCATAATGCTGACAACCATCCCAGACTGAGTAGGAGGAGAAGAGTGTTCAGACCCAGGGTAACCTACCAGGGGCTACACGATCTGGAGATACTAGAGTGTTACAGGGTGGATAGTGGCTTACGTCAACAACTCAGCAAGCTGTGCCAGCCTCACCTCAGACCCAGAGACAACAGAGGGGAACCCACCCCAGTTGAAACCAAGGTAAGTGTAGCCTTAAGAATACTAGCTACAGGTACCTTCCAAAGACCTACTGGGTACATCATGAGGTCTCACAGACATCTGCATTCGGGGTACTCCACCAGATCCTGGATATCATGCAAACACATTCTGGTGAGCACATATATTTCCCCAGCACACGTGAGGAGAGGACCAGCAATATGCATCTCTTCCCCCATGTAGCAGACTACCCAGAGGTACCGGGTGCCATAGACTGCATGCACATCCACATCAGGGGCACCATCCGGTGAAGAGGGTAGAGTCTATGTCAACCACAAGGGCTATCACTCCATCAACTGCCAGGTTCAATAAAGCCAATTCACTGTGCCAGAATGGGGGAGAAGAGGGGGAAGGCATGCCCAAAGGCAGGTAAAGGCTAGGACTGTGGTAGTGAGGGTCAGAACTTTGAATGTTGGCAGTTTGATTGGTATAGGGAGAGAGCTAGCCGATATGATGGAAAGAAGGAAGGCTGGCATATTGTGTGTGCAAGAGACCAGATGGAAGGGAAGCAAGGCTAGGTGTATCGGAAGGGGGTTCAAATTGTTTTATCATGGTGTAGATAGGAGGAGAAATGGTGTAGGGGTTATCCTGAAGGAACAGTATACTAAGAGTGTTTTGGAGGTGAAAAGAGTGTTGGATAGAGTGATGTTTATGAAGTTGGAAATTGATGCTGTAATGATGAATGTTGTTAGTGCATATGCTCCACAAGTTGGGTGCGCGATGGATGAGAAAGAAAAATTTTGGAATGAGTTGGATGAAGTGGTGCTGACTGTACCTAAGGTTGAGAACATGGTGATTGGAGCAGACTTCAATGGGCATGTTGGTGAAGTGAACAGAGGAGATGAGGAAGTAATGGGTAGGTATGGTGTTAAGTTAAGGAATGCAGAAGGTCAGATGGTAGTGGATTTTGTGAAAAGGATGGACATGGCTGTGGTGAATATGTATTTTAACACGAGGGAGGAGCATAGGGTGACATACATGAGTGGAGGAAGATGCACACAGATGGATTATATCTTATGTAGAAGGGCCAGTCTGAAGGAGATTGGAGACTGTAAAGTGGTGGCAGGGGAAAGTATAGTTGGGCAGCATAAGATGGTGGTTTGTAGGATGACATTGGTGATCAAGAAGAGGAGGAGTGTGAGGGCAACACTGAGGATCAAATGGTGGAAAATGAAAAAGGGTAATTGTGAGGTGGAGTTCAGGGAAGAGTTAAGACAGGCACTGGGTGGCAGTGAAGAGTTACCGAACAGCTGGGTAAATACAGCAGAGCTAGTAAGGGAGATGGCTAGAAAGGTGCTTGGTGTGACATCTGGAAAGAGGAAGGAGGACAAGGAGACCTGATGGTGGAATGAGGAAGTACAGGAGAGTATACAGAGAAAGAGTTTGGCGAAGAAGAAGTGAGATTATCAGAGAGATGAAAAAAGTAGACAGGAGTATAATGAGATGAAGTGTATGGCAAAGAGAGAGGTGGCAAAGGCTAAGGATAAGGCATATGAAGAGTTGTATGAAAAGCTGGACATGAAGGAGGGAGAAATGGACCTGTACCGATTGACTAGACAGAGGGACTGAGCTGCAGCAGGTAAGTGTGATAAAGAATAATGAGGGAAACGTACTCACAAGTGAGGAGAGTGTGTTGAGCAGATGGAAAGAGTACTTTGAGGGGCTGATAAATAAAGAGAATGAGAGGGAGAGAAGGTTGGATGATGTGCAGATAGTGAATCTTGAAGTGCAGTGGATTAGCAAGGAGGAAGTAAGGATACCTATGAAGAGGATGAAGAATGGAAAGGCTGTTGGTCCAAATGACATACCTGTGGAAGCATGGAGATGTTTAGGTGAAATGGCAGTGGAGCTTTTAACTAGATTGTTTAAGGAAATCTTGGAAAGTGAGAGGATGCCTGAGGAATGGAGAAAACGTGTTTTGGTACTGATTTATAAGAATAAGGGTGATGTGCAGAGCTGTAGTCACTATGGAGGGATTAACTTGATCAGTCACAGCATGAAGTTATGGGAAAGAGTAGTGGAAGCTAGGTTAAAAAGGGAGGTGATGATTAGTGATCAGCAGTATGGTTTCATGCCAGGAAAGAGCACTACAGATGCAAAGTTTGCTCTGAGAGTGTTGATGGAGAAGTACAAAGAAGGTCAGAAAGAGTTGCATTGTGTATTTGTGGACTTAGAGAAGGCATATGACAGGGTGCTTAGAGAGGAGTTATGGTATTGTATGAAGAAGTCGGGAGTGTCAGAGAAGTATGTAAGAGTAAAGATAAAAATCAACCACCAACGTAGCAGCAAATAATTCCAGGAGAAGCTGGATTCTTGCACCAAAACAGTACTCTTTATTTGAACCACAAATGACAATGTTGAGCGCTTTCATCCATGTACAAATGACTTCATAAGAACACAATACATAAAAACTCACTCCCTTATATACTAAAAAAAACGCCATTTTCACTAATTATTCAATTAATGTCTGGGCTGGCATTGAATAATTAAATACCTCTCATTTCTATCCAGCCTGCTACGTTGCAAAAAACTTTTAAAATATCTACTATATATACACAGTCAATATATATATGAATACAATTCAATGAAAATATTGCATTTAGACCAAAGTCTGATACATATAGCAATACTAACCATAACTAAACAAAACCCAAAACTGTGTAGTAGTAAAAGCTACTGAATGTAAGAGTGGTACATGACATGCACAAGGGTAGTGTGACAGCGGCGAGGTCTGCAGTGGGAGTGATGGATGCATTTAAGGTGGAGGTGGGATTACATCAAGGATCAGCTCTGAGCCCTTTCTTATTTGCAATGGTGATGGACAGGTTGACAGACGAGATCAGACAGGAGTCCCTGTGGACTATGATGTTTGCAGATGACATTGTGATCTGTAGTGAGAGTAAGGGACAGGTGGAGGAGAAGGCAACTACGGCAGTTTGGGAGTGCCTCTCACTCAACCTACACCCAATATTAATACACAGACTGTGAGTAATGGTGGTAACAGTGTGAACAATCAAAGTAAAGTAATTAATCATGAGAGACCCCCTGGAGCTGAGGGGAAACCAACATGGGTCAGTAGTGATTGTTGGAAAAATAATACCTTCATTTTTAATGCAGAAAAAAACTATAATGTTGAAGAGAGCAACAAGGCTAACCAGTCTTTGACTGAGCAGCTTAAGCAGTTTGAATTTAAGTTATTCAAACTGCGGAGAACTCAGTTAGAAAATAGTTATCTGGCTAGGAATATTGAGCTAGGACTGGTACCAAAAGGTTTATGCGGTGGAGGTACCCCAATGGTATTAATGGTGATACGGAAATGATCAATGAATTACACACGCTTTTTAATAAGACTGGTTTGGCCATTATGGACATTATGGTTAAATTCAATAATAAAAAAATCGACATTTATTTATCTGATCTTGAGCGTATCAACGACCTTATTACTAAGGACTTACTTTTTGAACAGTATTACACTAATTATACCAACATCATTGATGATGTTGAATGTAGTTGTGGTTCTATGTTTAATAAAAAGATACAAAAAATACAACGGGATATTAGAATTTACGAATTGGACACTGTTTACCCACAGTCGAAGGGTAACCAACGTAACCATAGCAATAGGTCCTCCACCAATCAAACATCCGATGACGAAGTGGAGATGATGTCAGAGAAACGTAGTGGCAATAAAAACGTGAGGTTTGATGGTGGGAGCCCTTTAGGAGAAGGGATAAGGCGTTCCAAAAGGATATGAAACAGAGAGGTATCCCACGAGGAAAAAGATTTTCATGGGATGGGTGCCCGACCAAAAGCGGGGTACACTGCCAGCAATCACCGGAATGGTGGTTGGAAAACGAGGAGGTGAGGAATTATGTTATTTCAGTTCATGAATCAGCTTACACGGAATTTGGTGTGAATTCTGAGATTAGTAACTTTATTGCCGAAGACTTTGTTGTCCAAAGGACATCAGTCGTAAGCAATGAATGTTTTAATCATCTGAATGATGCGAACTTTAATGTAAAATCCTCTGAAGCATGTAAGGCGACGGCGCAAGATTTTGATAATGCATACATTAATGCACCAGATTTATTGACTTTAAATAGTAGCTTTACAGAGGTGACTACTAATTTTATTAATGTACATGATGATTTATTAAATTTAAGTGATTATTCTGTTAAGGGAGTTACTGGTGATGTGGTTGTAAGCGAAGGCATAGAACCACACAACTTTTATAGTGTTGTGGAAAGTTTTTCTCCCAGCAGTGTAAGTGTTGTTGATTATTCAGAAGTGTTGGTCAGTAAGGATGGGATGGAAGCGATATTTAATGACACATATAATGAACATGTACGAACCGTCAGTATTGAGAAAAGGGAAGATGAAAATATATATGATGGTTCGTTGTTTTTACAGGAGGGTGCTGAGAATATTACACTAAATGGAATGTCCCTAGGGGGTGACGAATTAGGAAGTAAGTCGCCACAAGGGGAACATAATGAGTTTTTAAGTAACCCTATTATTATGGAAAATGCTACCGGTGACTTTAAGCTATTTAATTATTCTAATTATAGTTTCAATACTGAACATGTCAATTTATTTTCCAAGGGTTTTACTTTTGTTCCGAGTAGAAGGGGCACATTGGTTGATGCCCTAATTGATTTAAAATTATTTGTACGAAAAATGAATTTGAGAGTGTTCTTTGATGGGGTTAGTGTGGTTAACAGACAAGGGTCTATGACAAAACCAAGTATTTTTAATCCTCCCCTCAACCCTGTTATAGCTACTTTTGAAAAAGTGTGTGAACTTGACATTAGGGATTACTATAAGAAAGCTATAAGACAACCATGTCTGAATTTAAGAGAGTTTGAGTGCACATTGCTGAATAATTTAAAAAAGGTTGACAATATACGTATAATGAAGCCTGATAAAGGCAATGGGGTTGTCATAGTTGATAACAATGATTACAGTAATATTATGATGACTATGCTTATGAATGACAATTACGTAGAAACCAGTGTTAATGAAATCAATATTGCTTTTAAAAAATTGGACCTCATGTTAGAAGACATGTTGTTTCAAGGGGAATTAAATGAAGTTGAGTATGAATTTATGTGTAACCCATACCCAGTAATTTGTGGAATTTTTGGAATACCCAAGATACATAAAGGGTTGGATAACGTTAAATTCAGACCTATTGTAGATGGCAAGAGGTGCAAAACTTGTTTCATAAGTCAATTTTTAGAACATCATATGAAACAAGGATTAAATGCTTTCCCATACATAACAAAGGACTCTTGGGTTTTTTGGAAAGGTTTAAAAAATTTAAGTACAATAGTCAATTGAGCTTTCTTACCATAGATGTGTGTAATTTGTTTTCAGTTATTCCCCACGATATTGGTCTCACATGGTTAGAGGAACAATTGCTGGTGACAGGTAATTTCGAACAAGATAAGATTAATGTTTTTGTCAAACTTATGGAAGCAGTTTTGAAAAGTAATTTTATATTTTTTGAAGGGCACCTATTTAAGCAACACACTGGTGTAGCTATGGGTGCTGCTTGTGCCCCAATTTATGCCAATTATATCATGGCATATTGGGAGCAAAATTATGTTTTTACCAGTGAATTCAGACAGTACATTAAATTATACACGCGTTACCTTGACGACATATTTATTATATGGGAAGGTGAGTGAGTTGTCTTAGATGCTTTTTTAGAATATATTAATAATTCAGTTTGGTTCCTAAGATTTACTTATGATTTTGATATGAATAATATCACATACTTGGATGTCAGATTAACCTTTGATAAGATATTACAAATGATAAAATCTAACATATACAGAAAATCCACTTTTTCAAATTCATACCTCCAATATAGTAGCTGGCATCCAAGGCACCAAAAAAGAGCCATAGTAAAGGGCCAAATGGTGAGAGCTGCCAGGATGGTTAGCGAGGAGGAGGATTTCGTAAAAGAATTGAATTTTATGATTACTTTGTTCTTAAACAGAGGATATCCAAAGGAATTATGTTCAGAATTGTTCAAGGAGGTCAAATATAAAAGGGATACTGGTTTTTACATTCTCATTCTTAAAAGTGACGAGTCTAGTATTACATCTGTTAATTTAGGAAATCTAGGAAGACTAGATGAACATCCACTGTATTATATTTTAACTTACAGTTTTGATTCTGAATATATAACAGGTATGGTTAACAAGAATTGGGGTATTTTGCAAATGGATAAAAATATAGTAGCAAAAATGGCCTTGGAACCTAAGTTTATATATAGGAAGGATACATCCTTAAAAGATATTTTTGAAAGATGTTCTCCATCCCCAAGTCAATGTAATAGCAGGGTATTTGGCAATTTTAAATGTGGGAGATGTACCATTTGTGAACATATACTGACATCAGGCAGCATTCTAACTTTTAATCAACATTGTATTTATATCACAGGACACTTTGATTGTTATACCAAGAATGTTGTCTATTTGGCCAAGTGTCAAGTATGCCCTGCTTTTTATGTGGGAAAACTTGCCGGTATTTTAGAGAAAGGGTTAGAGAGCACTTATTAGATATAAAACATCTAAAATTAACCAATGCATTAGCCAGGCACATTTCTACTTGTTTAGACCATTCTTTTAAAATTTGTATTTTGCAACATATCAGGTATGATTTACAAGGTAGAACTTTAGAGGTGCACTTAGATTTATGTGAGCTTAGATGGCAACTTAGATTGGATGCATATTGTCATCCAGGGCTAAATGATTGTTGCACAGTCAAGCCTGTTCTAAAGCTCAAACATATATTGGGCTAATTTTTTGATGTATTTGATTGTATACGGAATGTAGTTTATCATTTTTGGTTCAAGTTATATGTATGTATAAATGGGATCTATTGCTAACACTACATATATTTTAATTTTCGCACATTTATACATATATTTTATATGATTGTGTTTGTCTTTTTAACTTATTTCCATTTTTTACTGTTGTTAGATTAGATAATTGATTGGTTAATGACATGGGTGGGGTTGATGTTTAGCCTTATTTAAGTGAACTTCATGGTTAACTTTTTTATTCTGAAGAAGTCCACATAGGACGAAACCTAGGTTAATCGACTCTGTTGAGCTGTTGAGCTGCTGTTTGTTTTTTATGTTCGTGGTGTTCGCAATAAATTCCATTTTGGGTCCGACCTCGTTCTTTATTCCTTGGTGTACAGGTGGAGGAGACCCTGGAGAGGTGGAGATATGCTCTAGAGAGAAGAGGAATGAAGGTCAGCAGAACTAAGGCAGAATATATGTGTGTGAATGAGAGGGAGGATAGAGGAATGGTGAGGATGCAGCGAGTAGAGGTGGCGAAGGTGGATGAGTTTAAATACTTGGGATCAACAGTTCAAGGTAAAGGTGAGTGTGGAAGAGAGGTGAAGAGGGGAGTACAGGCAGGATGGAGTGGGTGGAGAAGAGTGTCAGGAGTGATTTGTGACAGACGAGTACCAGTAAGAGTGAAAGGGAAGGTCTACAAGAGGGTAGTGAGACCAGCTATGTTATATGGGTTGGAGACAGTGGCACTGACAACAAGGCAGGAGTCAGAGCAAGATGTAGAAGAGTTAAAGATGTTAAGATTTGTACTGGGTGTGACGAGGATGGACAGGATTAGGAATAAGTATACTAGAGCATCAGCCCAGGTTGGAAGGTTTGGAGACAAAGCCAGAGAGGCAAGATTACATTGGTTTGGACATGTGCTGAGGAGGGATGCAGAGTATATTAGGAAAAAGATGCTAAGGATGAAGCTGCCAGGTAACAGGAAAAGAAGAAGGCCTACGATAAGATTTATGGATGTGATGAGAGAGGACATGCAGGTGGTTGATGTGACAGAGCAAGATGCAGAGTACAGGAAGAAATGGAAACAGATGATCCGCTGTGGCGACCCCTAATGGGAGCAACTGAAAGAAGAAGAAGAAGACTGTGCCTTAATAGTGTAGCAGCTATTGCATGGAATATGGCTGCCAAGTGATCCAGTAAACAAGGCTGGGGGTGTGCATGAGCCTCCCAGCACTATTCTGACATGAACACCACTGAATAATGTTAATTACCCCATTTGCTGGTGTAAACCATGCAAATGAGGTGAATTAGTGATTCAGTAAGCAGACTGGCATCCGTGTTAGAGCAGTGTCCATTGCAGAAATGTATTTGGTTACTAACCATGTACATTTCTGCAAAAATCAATATGGGGGCATGACAGCTCAAAGTAAAGCATGTATTATGACTATTAGCATGCTGATGGCCAAAAATATGGCCACTGGCATGGAAAACTGATTCAAAATTTTAAAAAAATCAGAGTTTTTTTTTTTTTTTGGGTCAGTTTGGCCGTTTAAGTATACCACAGAAGTGTGCAAATGAGATTGTGCAGAAAAAAAACCTAAAAAAACAAATTTTACGTGAAATGTGAATTTTGCTGTTATAGTGGGTAGCATGCAGAACCAAAACAATAACAGGTAACACTGGTAGCTAAAGAGATAGGCTCTGGTGTAGTGGTGTAACAAAGGACTAAGGCAGTGGGGTATGCAAATGAGTTAACTTTATTGAATAGCAAAATGGGAGACCGTGTCCACCTGCACCTAACCGTGCAGTAGCTATAATGCTGTAGTGCGAGTAGGAGAAGCAGCTGACATGAAAAGGGGGTGTGTCATGCTTAGTCTAAGCACATTGGAGCTGAACGGCCATTATTTGCACTCAGCTAACCACAGCTAAGCAAGGGGTTGTGTCTGAGCTAGTTTAAGAAATGCTGAGCATGTTCACATCTCTAGAAGGCCCCTTTATGCTCAGTAGTGTTTACTATAGCTACAAGGGTTTATACGGCATGCTGCAGGGCTTAAGCACAACAAAAAAAAAAAAACAACAGGAACTAGCAGAAGTGCTTACATTTGAGCAGCAGGTTTGAGCAGTGTGCCATGGGGCTTAAAAGGGGCGGAAATGGGAATTAAAAAAAGGGAAATAGCAGAATAAAGGCACTCAAGTACAAATAATACAGCTGTCAGGTGGAATGTATCATAGTCAGCCAATCACACAGGCAGCATCTGCAGCACACCAGTATAAACTATGCAAACACCTTTCAGTCTGTTTTTTTTCCACAAACTCTGCACAATTGGTGTACACACTCGGGGGAATTTTAACTGACAAAATAGTGTTAGGGGCTGCTGTCACTTTAATACATCAGTATGTGCTAAAGACTGAAGGTGGTGAGGAGGATAATACTGACAACCATCCCAGACTGAGGAGGAGGAGAAGAGTGTTCAGACCCAGGGTAACCTACCAGGGGCTACACGATCTGGAGATACTAGAGTATTACAGGGTGGATAGGGGCTTACTTCAACAACTCAGCGAGCTGTGCCAGCCTCACCTCAGACCCAGAGACAACAGAGGGGAATCCACCCCAGTTGAAACCAAGGTATGTGTAGCCTTAAGAATACTATCTACAGGTACCTTCCAAAGACCTACCGGGGACATCATGGGGTCTCACAGGCATCTGCATTCGGGGTACTCCACCAGATCCTGGATATCATGCAAGCACATTCTGGTGAGCACATCTATTTCCCCAGCATACGTGAGGAGAGGACCAGCAATATGCATCTCTTCCCCCATGTAGCAGACTACCCAGAGGTACCGGGTGCCATAAACTGCACGCACATCCACATCAAGGCACCATCCGGTGAAGAGGGTAGAGTCTATGTCAACCACAAGGGCTATCACTCCCATCAACTGCCAGGATGTGTACAATGACCAGGGCATTATCATTAATATGTGTGCTGGCAGCCCTGGTAGTTATCACGACTCCCACATCTGGTATGCCTAACAGCTATATCAGGCATTTGCCAGGAGGGACATCCCGTATGGCCATCTGGTGGGGGATGCTGGCTATGCACTGGAGCCGTGGATGATGACATGCATCAGAAATGCACACACACACACACACACACACACACACACACACACACACACACACACACACACACACACACACACACTGAAGAATGCCATAATGAGTTGCACGCACAAACCAAGAACATTATAGAGCATGTGTTTGGGATGCTCAAGTCACGGTTCCACTGCCTTGACATATCTGGTGGAGCTCTACAGTACTCTCCAGCCACATGTGCACACATGTTCATACTGTAGTTTGTGCCATGTTACACAATATGATCCTGTAGAAACAATTGCAGCAGAAACATCACAGGGAAGGCCCACACAACCGCCCCACCATTGCCAAGGCCTCACAGGCACAGGAGGAATCGGAGGAGGAACCCCCTGAGGCTACTCCTGTAGGCAGACAGAGGCATGTCCAGTATGCCAAGGCTTTGGCAAAGAGGGAACACATAGCACACACTCACTGACACTGTAGGGACCCAGTGACTGACACCTCTCTTTGACTCACACATACAGTAAAATGGATGCCACACACATCACACTACCTGTATCTTACCATGTATAGGCTGTGTACTGCCTGCATCCAACAGAGCCAGCCCTCAAGCACTGTCCTTACAACTGCCACAGGCACCAGGTAAGTCAGTCTTCTTGACAATAAATTAATGGAGTAATACATTGTGGTAGCATAGCTATGGTATCGCTGCATGCATGCAAGGGAATGGGGTGTTCTACCGGAATAGCAGCAGACATCTGAATGCTATGATGGACAACAGGAAATATCCTCCCAATACTGGCTTCCCCAAAGTATGCAGTAATCCCCTAGGTGACAAATCTCACTGCAGTATATGTAGGGGGCTAACTAACTCGGGGGTCATAGGTCACATGCATGGATGTCAGTGTGGGGGTCACATACTCAGCCCTCAGCCTCACCCAGCAAGTCAGTCATATAAACACATAAAGAAATGTCTGGCAAAGGCCCACAAATGGGGACAATGAAGAAATATTCCCATACAGACTTGCACAGTGATATCACAGCAGGTCTTGCAGTTGCAATAAGGCTCAGAAGGGTAAGAATACTGAAACCCAAATGTTTGCCACTACAATCTAACCTGTGGTCTTTAGTGATATGCTTGTAGTCACCAAGACAGGTATAATAATATGCTAAATGGAACCAAAATGTAAAGGGAACATCGGTACAGTCTGTGCAAATGAGGACAGCTGACAGGTGTGCCCCTCCACACCCACATTCCCATAGAAATGCAGTAACTGTAATGTTTTTATGGTATAAGCAGCAGAGCACACATTCCAGGGCTGTCCCAATCAATGTGATAACTTGTTGCATGTCTACAATATGCAGGGTTCAATGAGCTATGTATATGTTTGGTCAATACTTTCACTATGTGTCCTGCACTTACTCCTGGCTGTCGTGTCATAGTGGCCTAGATACAGTAATGTGGTTGACAGGGTCTGTGTTCCAAGAACTGTAGTGGAAACTATTCTGCATGTCAAATACAGCTACAGTAGGAGTTGTACACACTGTCCAGGTGTCAATATCTGTTACTGCAGGAAATCTGGACAGGTCAGGGACAGGGGGCCACACATATGGACAGTACACAGCTCTGAGTAACCTACACAGTGATTCACATACCCCTCAACTGTAAATACTTTTTGCAGAATGTCCAGAGGTTTGCATCTTATTTATGGTCTCTTTATCATGACATTGAGGTTTTCTAGCAAATAATTTGCAAATCACAAAGACTAAAGTCAGAAAAATAATGACAGATTGTAGTTTCAGTCTTCATACTCCTTAGGAAAATGCATGCTAATGCAAAACTTTTTATTGTATCACCTTTCTAGGTTTGTAAGGCCAGTAGTTAACAATAGTCCCTATAGTAGGCCTTTGTCCCCAAATTACTTATGGCTTTGCCCAGATGTCTGGCTCTAAAAAGTCGGGATGTATGGTGCCTAGTAAGACAGGAGTTACCTGAAGGTCAATGTATTTCCAGGTTATAAAAGGTTGCCAACTTTCTGTGTCAGCACTGACAGCATATCACTGGCCAACATCCATACCCCTGGAATGACTGGTTGTCACAGAAGGAGCAAAAGTATGCTTTGTATATCTGTTCTGCTTGTCTTAACGTTGCATTTCTCTGCCAACTATTTGCTAAACAAGAAAGGGTCATGTCAAAACAGCAATGGCAGACAGTGGTGAAGAAAGCAAATACCAAACGGGTCTCCCAACTGTCTATGTTTGGCAGAACAGTATTAACACCTTGTCCCCATGTGTGGGCCTTTGCTGACTGTCATATATGGTCCAGATGTAAATCTGTGATGGTTTGATAGCTAGGCCAACATGTAGCCTCATAATAATATATAGCAACACAAACCATCTGAAGACCACAGCAAATGTAGTGGTGCAATGATGGTGGTGCAATGATGGACAACCTGCTAAATAGATACACTCAGAGGTGTGAAGTTACAACAGGCTAAAGTTGCATTCCAGATATTTCATTTTTAAATTTTAACTGTTTTAACATTTTTACTATTTATTTATTAGATATTTTATTTTTCATATTACATAATTTGACATGGCAGGAAATGATGTAATGATTGATTTTAAGATCTGGTGTTATTTAAATAGAGCTTAAAGATGTTTTCACTGACTCTGATGATGCCTTAATATTTTATCAGGCGTAAGTGCTTAGTCCGTGAAATTTGTATGTTAATTTATTTTATATTTTAATAGTGTGGATACATTAAAGTGAGTGCTTTTTCCTTACCACAGGCAGTGGTTTTCTTATTTTTCCATTATTTGTGTTTTACATAATCTGTGTGGTGGTTTGGAGCAGCTATACAACCTATACACAACTGTCTGTCAGTGGTTTACCACATTACTCTGTACTGCTCTGCCACTGACTATGCGGAACATATACATGTAATGGACATTTCTGCACAGTAGAAAACACTCTGCATCCACGCCCATACCTCTCAACCTCTGACAGCAAGACATCTGGACAAGGTCTTAAATAAAAGTAGGACACATGCCCGATGATAGGCACGTGTTGTAAATATTGCTCTTACAAACTGAGAAAGTTGGTAAAATAATGAGTTTTGCATTAACAGGAATTGTCTGAAGGTTTTGAAATCTGAAACCCTAATGTCTGTCATTATTTTGCAATGTCAGTCTTTAATTATTTGCAATTAACTTGCCATAAAAACATAAGTTTATGTAGACTGTTTGAAACTTCTAGGCAAACATCTGGACAATCTGCCAAAAACTGTACAGTTGAGAAGTATGGACCAGGATATGACTTTTCAGGTAAGAAGAATACCACACAAGCAGGAGATCCCCAGCCAGTATATCACCAAGTTGATGAACTGTTTACACAGCTTCATCAGTCAATCGGCTGTAGCCACACCTCTCAACTGGCCATTTTGGACAAGAATGTCTATCATTGGGCTCATAATATTGGTCTGGGCATCATACATCTTGTATTTCTCTAGTAAAGCACTGTAATGATCTGAGGATGTCTGTCACTAGGTAATGACACAATACATTCCAGTGTCAGAAAGTGTCTTCTAAAACAAACCCTGTACCTCTAGCAACTTCCTGTTTACTTTTGAGAGGTATGGCTGTAGCACACAAAACCCCAGACTGGAGTACAACTATATCTGGAATGGAGTCCCACTCTTACTATAGAAGGTCAAACTGGGCATGTTCCTACACTTCAAGAATCACAGCCCATGTTGGAATCCACATCGGACTATATAACTGTATTGTTCATATATGTCTTTGCATACAGACAGCTATGTACACCTTAACTGTCTCTACACACTCCCATCAGACAGGATTACCCTCAGATAGCTATAGGTAGCCCATATGTGATATATCTGCATCTGTTGTGTGTGATACACAAACATATATATGGCCAACATATAACAATATGTCAAGCATACACACACATAGACGTGGGGAAGAGAGAGAGAGAGACAGACAGTGATAGAGAGAGAGAGAGACATGCACACACAGGGAGACACACACACAGAGTGAGTCATACACAGGGATACCCTGAATGGCATAGAGTGATGTCCTGTTGCGGACAGTGGCATAGCAGTCTTAACCAGTTGGATGTGCCAGGATGAAGGTGAGCTCTGTTGTGTAATAGTACTGAGGTGGGGATTGTAATATCACATGACCTGCCTGTGTGTGTGTGTGTGTGTGTGTGTGTGTGTGTGTGTGTGTGTGTGTGTGTGTGTGTGTGTGTGTGTGTGTACAGATGACACAGTTTTAGGCTATTCCCAACCACTACACTTCCTAGTGCCCTACTTTAGCTACTCTCAGTTCTGGCAAATATGTGTGTGTGTGTGTGTGTGTGTGTGTGTGTGTGTGTGTGTGTGTGTGTGTGTGAAGGTGTTTGTATGTGTGTATGTTTGTAGGGTAATGTATTTTGATGCCTTTCTCATCCAGTACATTTCCCATTGCCATACTTTACAAGAGCTCTTGATGTAATTTACCTTAAACGTACCTTGGGACACAATTAAATTCTATAAGCTCCATGGTGGGTGTGATAACTGAGTAACACTGTAATACACATAACTAGATAGGCAGGGGTTCTAAACTCACTACTTGCAACTGTGATACTGTGTGTGTGTGTGTGTGTGTGTGTGTGTGTGTGTGTGTGTGTGTGTGTGTGTGTGTGTGTGTGTGTGTGAATCATATCCTCCCTGTGTGTGTTTGGGTGAGAATCATATCCTCTGGGGGTGTGGATTATACTATTTTGAGGCATGTACCACCCAGTACACTTCCCATTGCCCTACTTTACAAGGCCTGCTGATGTCAATCACCTTAGAAGTACCTGTATACACTTATCAGCCCTCTAAGCTCTGTGGCATGTGCAATAACTGTGTAACACTATAGTACAAATAATTAGATAGGTAGGGGTTCTAATCTCAATACTGACAACTATTGTAGTGTGTGTGAAACATATTCCCTGTGACTGTTGTATGTGTAGGTTAAACCATTTTAAGGCCTGTTGACCCCTTACCCATGACATCACTTTAAAAAGCCTGTTAATGGCATCTGCCTCACATGCACCATGTAACACTATACAGCCCATACCAGTCATCTGTACAGATGTACATGGAGTAGCCAGACGTTTGCAACCTATACATGGTCTGTGTCCACTAACAATGAGCATTCCTGTGATATAATCTCCAGACATGTCACAGTTACCATAGTGGCACACATGCCAGCATCAGACATCATGCCTTACTGACACATCATGCTGATACAAAGTCTGTCACTCTATCGCTTGTCCATGTTTATAGGAGCAGTAGATTAGACCAATCACTATTTCTGGTGGGTTATCCCACCATCCATGAAGGCATTCTCAAGATTACTTGTAAGAGGTTGTGTGTTATGTCCCAGGCATATAATCTATGTGGAGCATGTCATGTGTAATTAGCACTATAGTACATACAAGTACTTAGGGTTACTAATATGTCTATTGGCAACTGTGTATGTGTTTCTATATGCATATCCCCCGTGGCTGTCTTTATTGTGTGTATGTGATGGGTATACCATTTTGTGTGCCTCTCCCACCCTGTGAACTCCCCCATTGCTAACCTAGTTTCAGTCCATACAGGTGTCATCCACTTTACAAGCACAGTTACATAGTTTCTAAAACAAAGCCACTGTGGTGCATGCAATGGTCATATCACTGTGTATTGTAGATAAATAGATAAGTAGGTCATCTACTCTGAGAAGTGTCAACTCCATGTGCATGTGTATTTCAATGCATGTCCCCATGCAGCAGTGTGTGTGTGTGTGTGTGTGTGTGTGTGTGTGTGTGTGTGTGTGTGTGTGTGTGTGTGTGTGTGTGTGTGTGTGTGTGTGTGTGTGTGTGTGTGTGTGTGAGAGAGAGATGGTTCTACCATCTTAAGGGCCACTGAACCCACCATTGTCAATCCTAACAGCCCATGCAATTGTCACCCACTTGAATAGTAGTGGCAGACACTGTGCTATTTGTGTTATGTATCTAGTGCTATCATTCATAACACTGTGCAGGTAGGGGGTGTGCTCAGCCTTTCAACAGCTGTCCCATGTACAGGACTCTGACTTTGTATGCACTACCAGCATGAGAGGCCAGGCGTACATATGAGTTAGCAGACACACATGCTGGTGATTGTCAGTTTGGACGAACACAGGCTGACCTGTGTCAGGAATACACCCCAAACTTGTCATACACAGTACCAGGTATACCCTCATCAACTGCATGAAGGTTGAGTGGATGGGACAGAAATGGCAGAGGCAACAGGTGCTGATAGGTGAATCTGTCACAGTTAAAGCAATGGCTAAGCTTGTGAGGGACTTAGTGCCAGAACTCAAATAACCTGCTCTGTATGTGTGAGCCTGTGGTACTACAGAACACCCATGTGAAATCTATGATGGCTAGGATGTGGTGTCAAGGGTATGTATACAAGTTCACACTATCTGCCCCAGTTGTCCCTCACACACTGTTGCATGTAAACACACATGGTAAACATGTACATATACAGCTGTACCTTGGCTATGAAAAGGTCACTGGGTTTCCACTCTGCCATACTCATCATTGCTCATGTCAGCAGGCCCACAGCCTGCAGACACACAGACACCTGGAACACAAATAGAATACAGTATGTGACACTACATTCAGTCAGCAGTACTAACAGCAATAATGCAGCATGGCTAAAAAGCTACATACACAGTGATGCATGCCCATAACTATTGCCAGTAGAGTGCACCTTACAGAGCATTACATTACTACACTGTACTATATTCACCCCATGCTTCAGACTCATATGAGCATGTCCCTGCATTGATGCTATGGATAACAGGGATGCGGCACAAGTATCATTCCATGCACAGGGTGTGGGATTGCCAGAGACCTAGGCTGGGCTATATGGTTGACATTGTGTGTGTGTGTGTGTGTGTGTGTGTGTGTGTGTGTGTGTGTGTGTGTGTGTGTGTGTGTGTGTATCTGGAGTGATGGTGTTCAACTGAGCCGTGCAGAGGAGCTGTGTGTGTCTGGTGGTGACCAGCCTGTGATAGAGATGTGTGAGTGTTTGTATGTACACAATCAAGCCATGTGGATATCCGACATAGAACTATGTTGGATAGCCATGGACCGTACATGGCAGGATGTACCGTTAACCATCTCCCACAAGGGACATGGGAACTGGGTCTACCAGGAGTTTAATTGGCACCACCAGGCCCAAGGACAGATGCATTAGTACTCCCCGATGGAGACTGCTGTCTGCTAGATCCACATCTCTGATGGGACTGGCTAGGACCATGTGCCTATGGACTGCTCCAGTGTGGTGTGGACAGCAACCTCCCTTTGGTAGTGTTGGTGGTACTTCCACTACGGGACTGTGAATGTGCATGGCCATGTGGGCTCTCAGCTGATCTTGTTGCTGACCTATGTCCACCTGGCTGATGCCCTATTCCCACCACATGCTCCAGCACATTGCATGGTTGAGCAGTGACAATGTCTCACCCACCTTGTATCCACAACATCTGCAAAATGACGTATAGCATCACAAATACCGTGGAGGTCATAACGCATGGCAGGAAGTGCTGCATGCATGTCTGGTGTTGCGGTCAGTACATGCCTGTGCCTCCATGATGGACCATAACATGTGTCTGGTGACACATGCTGTGACACTTGCGACAGGGTCTTGATAGACAGCAGTCCTCCATTGAGCACCCCTGTCCATCTGTGTGTGTGTGTGTGACCTCACCTGCTCTCTGGCTTTGGCTAGTGTCTACACTCACACTTGCTATAGTCACCACACTACCCTGTTCCATGCCACCACTATCCAACTGTACATTATCTGTAGCTGCTGGGGACTGGGTATGTGTGGGCATACTGACTGTGTGTGGGGACATAGTGGGTGAAAGTGGGATACATACCAACCAATGGCATAGATTCAACCCCTGACATCTCCACCTGTGCCTCACTATGACCACCATCATCATGAGAGTCTGCTAA
This sequence comes from Protopterus annectens, assembly GCF_019279795.1. Lineage (NCBI taxonomy): Eukaryota > Metazoa > Chordata > Ceratodontiformes > Protopteridae > Protopterus > Protopterus annectens. Next base: position 778,897,805 of record NC_056734.1, read on the forward strand.
GACACTGACATCAGGTTGTGAGGAGGAGAGACACCAACCCCCATGTTCACCTGTGAGGGGATGACAACATATGCAAATTAATACACTGCAATATAATGTTTGCTGATACACACACACACACACACACACACACACACACACACACACACACACACACACACGCACACACACACACACACACACACACATACACACACACACACACACACACACACACACACACACACACACACACACACACACTCATAGTAAAGTCTGGCACAGCTTTGCCAACTATAGGCCCTGCAGGCCAGAGTTTATGGTAGTTCCAACTGCCACAATCCATCTCTTTAACAGCTACTGTAAGGCCCTCAACAAAGGGTGACAAATCCTACTGGGTGATGGGCCTATTAGCAGAATGGTAAGTGTGACCAATACCAAGGCTTTTGCAGTGAGCTATACAGTGTCACCAAGTGCATATGCAAGTACTTTAAGAGCTGGCTTACTACTATACAGACCAGACACAATGACAAGGTTTAACGATATGTGATAATAACAAATGAAGGAATAAGAGAATATTCTATCAATGCAGTACCTACACAGTTCAGACTCACAGGGATTAATTCCAGACAACATTCCAGGACAGTCTGCAATACATACAGGAAACATGTAAAGTACTAGGTGCATACGTTCATAAGATAATACCAGGCTATTGGCCCGGATGCCCTCAAAAGCCTAGCTCAGACTTTTGCCCATGTCCCTTCAAAGCCAGCACCTGTTTCCCCTGTCCAGCTGGGACACATGTGGGATCCCAGGGGTGTCATTTCCATTTTCCATGCAATCATCCAGCTTCTTCTTCAAGAGGGCTGTACAGGTACTCTGCTAGACATGGGGAAGGAATGTATTTAACAGACAGTGTATTGTGTGGGACAATACACTATCCTGCCAATAAGTACTTTACATGTCACAGACCAGGTGAGGGCCTTGTGTGCAGGTTGCATGAGTGGGGTTTGTCTTGTGGATATGCAGAAATGCCATGAAGTCTGATTTGGAAATGGCCTAGTATGCCAGCCACAGGTCACCTATGATCAATCTGTATGAGACTGAGTACAGGGACAGGGCATACAACCTATCTGTATAGGACAGGTGCTGCAGACCCTGAATTTACCTGGTCAGGAACCTCTGTGGTCTCTGCATCTGCTCCACTTGCTTGGCAAGGTACATGCCAAAGGAGCCATTGTACTCTGTAATATGTCTGATAAGGGTGGAGTAGAGGGATTTTGTGGCCTCCTGGTTCCTGGATGGCATACCTATATTTATGAGGTGGTCCATGTAGATGGCCTTCCATACAATGGTGCCCACATGGTGGGAAACAGACAAGTTGCTACCGTCCTTGGTGCACAAGTCACCTCACACCTGACTGCATGCTCAATGCATTGTTATTACTCTCATAATTAGTTTGGATGACATCTACCACAACAGAGAAAATGATGCATCTCCTGGCATTCAGTTTGAGGCAATGCTTCTGGTACTAGTCATTACTTTGGGTAAGAGCCTCTTGGAGGATGCTCACATCAGTAGGGGAATGTAAGACAGTGGCCAGCTTGCAATCATCTGTAAATCTGGTCAACCACAGACCACTGGTTTTGTCTTGTACCACTGAAACATATATCTCAAACAGTAGAGGCCCCCAGATCACTCTGTAAGACTCTACTGCTAGAGGTGGCTTCCACTACTTTGACTGAGTGGATGCTATCATTGAGTCAGTTAACTACCCATCTGGTAACATACAGGTTGATGCCTAACTGTGTAGACTTAAGTATCATGACCGCCTGGGGATTATTGTGAGAGTTTTGGGCTAGGAGAAGGTAGGCAATGTGCACCATCTTCCCCTCATTCTTGTGTTTATTAACCTCTTCAAAGAAGATGACCAGGTTTAACAGGCCTGATCTTTCTTTGACAATACCACACTGTGTGGGCTCAAGCATTTTGAGGTTGCTGATGTCCCTGTTTATAAGGTCCTTGATGTTGCCTTCCATGCCCTTGCAGATCAGGTCCGTAATGCATATGTATCATAGTAGCATTCCAAGGTGGCATATGAATATCTACAACATCCCAGGTAGCTGGCTTAGCAGTGTCACAGTCAGTATTGGACAACAGACACACCAGTAGTAGTCACGTATGAGCTGACCTTTGCTGGGGTGACTCAGGGGCCAGAGCTGTGATCTATGTCACTGCAGACAGGGCCAGCAGGAATGGCCATAGATTCTGGACAGCAGCATTTGAGTCCAGCAAGTCTTGTTGAGACCTATTGTTTAACTTTCTATTTCACATTATTGCATCCCCACTTCTGCATTCCATTACATGCTTAATTGATTGACATACCTGTTATAATGCTGAAGAGTTTCCTCAGAATAATGCAGATGTTTAGGTTTGTGTAGTCACAGTCTATCTTTGTGCAGATGGGTTCAGACCTGTTTTGCATAGGCAGCAGCTTACCTTTTGTAGGTACTGCTCATGAGCAGGTGATGGCCTGTGCACCAATTGGTGTCTCCCACTTGCTACTTGCATCCAGAGCAGCTGTGTTGTCTTTCCATTAGCCAATGCCATAGCAACACAGTGCTATAATTAAGTCCTTCATGTGGGCCTTGCCCCTTTTCCTTGCCTGTGATGAGAACATTATGGAGGTGTGGGGGCTACAACTTTACAATAGGTAGGTGGAAGTACATCTTAGAACAAGAAATGTAGAGCCAGCCCAACAAAATGGGGGACAAAGTTCCAGAATTAGGTACAGATTGTAAGTAAGTATTGCTGTTATACACAGAAGATTGCTAGATTAACAGAGTTTGTCTGGACATGCATTTTCTGTGTGACTTTATGTCTGGCAGTGGTATGTCTATGACATACCTCTCAACTGTTCAGATGTCCACAGAATGCCCAGAGATTTGCCTCTTATGTTTGGTCTGTTCCTCAGACAATTTCTGTTTTTGAGAAACCAGTAGGATAATGTAAGGATTGACGTCAGTAAATGTTGACATCCATTTATGTTTCAGATGTCATATCCTTGGAGATGTTATGTTGCAACAAACCCTGTAGCACCAGCAACTGTTGCAGTTTGTAACACTATTAGGTGAGATACGTCCCTTTTTTCGACCCCCTGTCCCCCAAGTATGTCAGGCTTTGTCCAGATGTCCTGCAGTAGGAGGTTCACAGGTATGGTATACCATTATTTAGAGACTTCACTCCTATTATCATCCCAGTGACTTAGCAGACTCATGGAAGTGGTATGAGGCAGGGCCATAAATATGGTCCCACACCCTGGGCATTCTGTGGAAATCTGTACAGTTGTGAGTTATGCATGCTTGGCCATTGTTAACAGACTGAGATTGTGTAGCAGTGTAGTGTGTAAATGTTTGTTGGGCTGAGTAGGGAGAGTGGCAAATGAGAGTGATATAGATCCTTTTCTATGTGACTATGCATGCTGCTGCAGTTGCTGGTGGTCTATCAGGTGTATATGTTTGTAGGGGAAGACTGAGAAATGTCCTGTAAAACCACAGGATTATCAGTAGACTGTGACTTGGGGCAGTATATGTTGGTGTAGTGTGTGGCTGGCAATCAGGATATGTTTGTTCAAACAGTCATTATACTCTAGAGTTCATTTGGGGTACTTGTATGTTGCTGTGACTATGGTGCAAATGGCTGTGGGTGGACAATTTCTCACCAATGTCTGCTTTTCCCTACAGTTACATCCCTGTAGTGCATGATATATAATTATCCAGAGCTGATGTTGGGTAGTGTCGTGTTGGTCTGACTGTAGTTCAGAAGGTGCTGGGTGAAATAGTTTGCAGCTCTTAGTGTTTTTTCCTCATCTGTTACATGACTGCAGTCATACCTCTCCACTGTCCAGATTTCTATACACTGTCCAGATGTGTGGCTCATATCTGTGGTCTGTTCCCCATAACAGTTGTGTGTTTCTGACAAATCGCTGGGATGATGTGAGTATTGACATCAGTAAATGATGACAATCATTTGTGTTTCAGACCTGAAATCTATCAGAAAATATATGTTAAAACAAACCATGATACTCTAGCAAACTTCTACACTTATAACAGCCATTTATTTATTTATTATTTATTTATTTGACATTTGTTTACCAGGGTGGTCTGACTGGGTCTACAGAACCCATTTGCAGCAGAGGCCCAGTGAGAAAAGCTCCAAATACAGTACAATACAAATGCAGTATAATCCAATACAATAAAGATTACATTAGAAATACTATGCAAAAAATACATTGAAAGAACAAACTTCTACAAGATGTTGTAATATATTACTACACATCTAAACATTTCTATACAATCAAAACAATACAGATGATAATAGTCACTGTCATCATACATGATGTAGAAATAGCAGCCAGAAAGTTAGTAATGAGATATATAGCGAGGGAGAGTTAAGAAGAATAGAACAAATAAAGCCTGAGCAGTAGCTTAAGGATATGGTATAGAAGCAAAGAAGGAGTTAGTAGAGCTTTAGGATATTGCAGTCTGTGAGGGATTGAAATGTGAGAGAAGAGGAAGACCTGAGCATTAGGCAGGCTTGCAGAGCCATGTATTTTTGAGATGAATTTTAAAGAGGCTTTGAAATGGGTTCATAGGTTCATAGGTATGTACTAGGCTATTGGCCCTAGGGCCTATATAAGCCTAGCCAAATGGTACCCTGGCTTTTGCCACCCAAGAAAATTATTTTCCTGTGCCCCTGTCAAGTAGAGCCACAGAAGTGATCCCCGGGGTGAATTTCCTACCTCCCATCCAATCATCAAAATTTTTCTTAAAGAGTGCTAATGAGGAGCTTTGTTTTATACAGATAGGTAGTTTGTTCCAGACCATGGGAAGTCTCTGGGACAGGACTCTATCCCTCCAGCATATTTTGTTTATTGTGGTGACAAGGTATAGGTCCCTAGAGTATGTAGCTCGGAGGGATTGGGATTTCTTTAAGTGGAGCGTGTCCAACAGCTCTGGGTTTGACATAGCTTTGTATGTTAGGCAGAGCTCACCTCTGAGTAGGCGATATGCAACAGAGTAAAACTGGAGTTTTTTGAGACAGTCTGCACAGGGCATCTGTGTGAGGCCAGTAATCTTCTTTGTGAGGTATTTATGCGGCCTTTCCAGTTGTTGTAGATTTCTTGTGAGGTACATACCAAAAGGGGCGTTGTACTCATAATGGGTCTAATGAGTGATGAGTAGAGGGGAACAATGACCTCTTTTTTCCTAGATAAGAAACATTTTGTGATGAGGTGTGCCACATAGAAGGATTTCCTGACTACTGTGGCAATGTGATTATCAAAGGAGAGACTACTGTCCACCTGTGTCCCAAGGTCTCTTATCACACTTTTGGTGTTAAGTAGACTACCACCTATGTGGTAGTTCATGGGTTCAGAGTTTTTACCAAAAGGGATGACAATGCACTTTTTGGCATTGAGCTTGAGGCCATGGCTTTGACACCAGGCATCTGTCTCAGTGGCGCCCTTTTGCAGGATGTCCACATTGTTAGGAGTTTTTATTATGGCTCCTAGTTTGCAGTCCTCTGCGAACTTTGTTAGCCAAAGACCTTCTGTGTTAGCCTGTACTTCAGAGAAGTAGATACCAAACAGGAGAGGACCTATGACTGAACCCTGTGGTACTCCACTTGTCACTGGTCTGAAGTTGGATTTAGAGTCTGCTACTTTCACAGTGTGGGTTCTTTCATTGAAAGAGTTGGCAACCCATCTTGTGACAGGGATTTATACCTAGTTTAGTGAGTTTATCTATAATTCCAGAGTGGGGGATGGTGTCAAAAGCCTTGGCAAGATCTAGATAGGCTGTGTGAACCACCTTACCCTCATATACAGCTTTGGTGATCGCTTCAAAGAAGTCTATCAGGTTTGGGAGGCATGATCTGCCTTTTACAAACCCGAACTGGGTAGTGTCCAGAGTTTGGAGTTTACCATTGTCGTTGTTTATAAGTTCCATGATGATATGTTCCATAGCCTTGCAGACCAGGCTCGTCAGGCTAATGGGGCAGTAGATCCCGGGGTCCATGGTGGCTCCCCCTTTCTGGACTGGGATAACTGTTGCTGTGCACCATTCAGTGGGCAGAAAACCTGAGGTGAGGCTATGATTGAACATGGTATTTAGGTGGGGTGGCAGTTCTTTCTGGAGTTCATGTAGACTGCAGCCTGAGATGTTGTCAGGTCCCATGGATTCTGTGTTCTTGGCTTTGGAGAGTGTATTTTTTATCTGTGCAACTGTGATTACAGGAACTTTGCATTCTTCTGGTATAGAGATGGGCCCTTTAGGGGGTGAGAGGGGGATAAAGTTAGCACTGAACCTATCTGCCAGGATGTTGGCAATATCAGTTGGTTCTGTATATTTAGTGCCATTGTGCTGTAACCCAGAGCAGATCTGAGTGTTGCCATTGAGATTCTTCACATAGCTATAAAATGCTTTGTGGTTGTCTTTAGAATCAGTGGTGATTTTGTTTCCATAACTAGCTTTGGAGGATTTTATGAGGGATCTCAGCTTCTTTCTGAGGCTGACCATGGAGTTTCTCCAATCATGGGATTTTACTCTTTTGTGCAACAGCTTCTTTCTTCTGTTGTAGAGTTTGTTTATGGCAGGAGACCACCAGATTGGCTCCCTTTTTTGTAGGATAGCATCTTGGTTCTGTTAGGGATTGCATGATCCATGCACTCATGTAAGTCCTTATAAAGTGCATTTGGATCAGACCAAAGAGGAATTGACCTCTTGTGTGGAACACCAGTTGCCCATGTTGGGTTAGGCCAGGAATAAACCTGGTGGCTAGAGATAGTGAATTCCAATAAGTGCCCAGGTTTTCTTTTGGGTTTTGAGATAGCTAAGAGATTTTTTGTCTTCTGATCATAGGGATCAATTTGGTGTGTAAGGTGCGACTAGTTTGGCTAGTGCAGGGCAGGCAGTAGCCTTGAAAATAAGGTAGTGCAAGGTGGATAGCTGAATAAATGCAAGTTGGTTGGGTAGTTCAAGCCAGTTTAATTCTAGGAGTGGTTTACAGTGGTATGTGTGACATTTAGAGTTTGTGGCAAATTTTCCAACTTTGTTGTAGCACTGTTCCAACTTGCTTAGGGTAGAATTGTGTACGTTAGTAAAGATTGGGGCACCATAAAGAAGAGAGGGAAGTAAAAATGTTTTTGCAAGGGTAGTTTTGGCTGCTGCAGTAAAAACAGTTTGTTTCTGTATAAGAGTACCAGTTTTTAATGAGTTTTCTTTATATTTTGCTGTATATGGTGGTCAAATGAAAGTTTATTGTCAATGAAAACTCATAGAAGTTTGGTTTCCTGTACTATTTCTATGGCAGTGTTGTTAGATGCAAGGATGTTGAAATGATCAGTGACAAGGGGGATGTTTTGGGGATGAAAGAGTACTAGTTTTGTCTTCTTTGGATTAAGAAAGAGTTGGGCATTTCTTAGCCAGGATTCAACTGCTGTAAAGAACTGTTGATTTTGAGAGTAGTTCTGGTAGTGATTGAGCAGCATGGATTATGGTGGAATCATCAGTATATTGAATGAGGGTCCCAGGGTGAAAGGCAGTGTGAAGGTTGTTTGTGAAAATGTTGAAGAGTAGGGGTCCTAGGATGGAGACTTGTGGGACTCCAGTACAGTTATGGAGAAAGGGTGAGATTTTGTTGGACCATTTGACTGCTTGTTTACAATCATTGAGTTAGCTCTGAAAAATTTTACTGTGTTATGTGAGAAGCCTAAGTTAGACAGTGTGTTCAAAAGTAAGGGGTGAGACACTGTGTCAAAGGCCTTGGAGAGATCAAGGAATACTGAGGCTGTATATTATCCTGCATCTCTGGCCGTGCTCAAGTTGTCTGTAAAAGATAATAGGGCTGTAGATGTGCTGTGACTAGGTTGGAAGCCATGTTGGGTTTTGTTTAAAAGATTGTTTTGCAATAGATATTGCATTACCTGCTGATGGATACCTCTCTCAAGAATTTTGGATATGGGTGACAAGATGGATATAGGATGGAAATTGGATGGATCAAAAGAGTTGCCTCCTTTGTGGATGGGTTGATGTGAGATTGTTTCCATATGGTAGGTACTTCTGATTCAGATAAAGATCTATTTATGAGGATACTGATTGGGTAGGCAACTGAGTTAGCAGCCAGTTTGAGGTAGTATGGGGGAGATTGTCAGCTGAAGTAGAGCAGGGTTTTAGTTTTTGTAGCAGTTTCTTAATGGTGTCGGTGGGTATGGGCTGAAATGAGAATGGAGTTTGAATGACATTTTGTTGAGTATGGGGGTTAGTAATGACAAGGTTAGAAGTAGTTGATGGTCTGGGTTGGTGTCTGAATAGGTTGAAGGATGGGTGGGTCCAGCATTAGGGGTGTTAGTTAATATGTCTGAAATTGATTTTATGAAGTGCTTGTAAAAGTTTTCAGATATTTGTGATGGAGGGGTATCAGGTGATAAGGTGTGCTCTCCATTTCTTCCAGGGTTAAGTAGAGAAGATATGGAGTGAGTTTACTGGGGTTAAATTTATGCTTGAATTGAACCTGGGAATAATATGACTTCTTATCACTGTTGATTAGTTTTGTCACTTTGTTAAGTAGTGTTTTGAAATTAACATGATTTTGTTCAGTTTTGTTTTGTTTCCAGGTTGACCAGGCTAGGTCCTGTGCTTCATCAGGTGTTAACATTCCTTAGAGAGCCATGGTGCTGAGTTATTTTTGATTCTTTTCATACGAATGGAAGCTAGTGTATTAAGTATGTGAAGGAAGGTGTTATTAAAGTATAGCACAGCATCATTAAGGTGTAGTTGTTTAAGGGGTGTCCAGTCTATTTCCTGTAGGAGATTGTTGAATTTATGCTGACAAAAATTAATTGAGTTCCTGAATAAGTTTATAGTGTGTACTCTTAGTTGTTGGGAGTTTGTTCTAAGGGAGTAAGCTGGTAGATGATCACTCAGGGAGTTAGGCAGTGTACCAGAAGAGGGGTAATTAGCAGGGTGGGATACTAGAATCCAGTCTAAGGTGGATTGGTAGGAAAGATCTTTGCTGTATCTTGTTGGAGCATTGATAAGCTGAGGAAAAAAACATACAGATTTATACTATTTGTGGGGGAAACTGAAGCTATGGTTTGCCAATCTATATTTACGTCTCCTAAGATTATTGCTTCAAGGTTTATTATTTGAGATGTCCAGGATGAAATATTTTCCAACACTAGTATATCGCTACCCGGTGGGATATATATTACTATTATGCAAATTCTTTTTGATATAGCGCCACTTATTCCTGCTTACACCCATGCTAATTTTAAGTAAAGAAAAAAAAAGTGATAAGAAAGTGGTGAAATGGGAACAAGCAGGGGGTAAAACATTAGGAAAAGCAGCTAGGGATGTGCAGGATGAGTTTAGGGAAGGACTATAGCTCTACATTTCTTCTGCAACAACAGCTGTGACTGATGTGGCAAATTTGGAATTTATAGCCTCACACCCCACAGGGAGAGGATTTGACAACATACATTTGTATAGTAATTTGGTTGTAGATTGATTTACATCACTGGACATGGTGGCGAAATGTAGAGCTATGTAAGGGGAAATTATTTTTTTGCGGGACAGGTGCCCCCTTTTTTTTTTTAAGTTGAGAGTGGGATGTTGGGGAAGGGCTGTAGGTATGTTTGGGAAGGTAGGTTGTGTAGGATAGCTTGCATTTGCAGACAGACAAGACACACACAAGACAGCAGACAGTGGCAGTGTATGACACATGAGGGGGTAAACACCTTGCACAGGGAGGGTGGTTGGGAATCAGAGGCCCATGAGCCCCCAAATGGATACAGTGAGACTGAGGTCCCCACCCATGGGCAGTCACCATTGAACCTGCACATCCTCTAAGGTGACTGTGCTTGGGGCTGGACAACAAGGGCAGCCTGCCCCTCCAGGTGCACCAGGTAGCCCTCCATCTGGCGCAGCTGTCCATCCAACTTGGAGCGGATGTTGCTGAGCACCATACCCTGGAACATGTTGCAGGTGACGGGCTCCTCTCCATACCCATGCCCGGGGGGTGGGCCCCATCCACTGAGTTGGTTCCACCTGAAGGTGGTGCAGGACTAGCAGAGGAGAATGTTCCAGGTTGGGTACCAGAAATGCAAGGGCCCAGTGCCATGGCCAGATGAGGCGGGACAGGCAGATCCACCAGGATCGGTCTTCCCAAACATGCTATGGTGTTTTGGTTTTCCAAGATATATTGATTAGTCATGAACAAAACATTTCAAAATTAGTTATAACATCCCAATAAAGAACCTGATATCTTCCACATCATCTGGAGTTGTAAAACAGTTTATTAACTGTGGTGTTCACTGAGATTCCTCTTAGAAAAAACAGGGTACTCAAAATCTACTTTGTCATGGGAGACAGCAATACTACATACTTTCAAAAATAATAATAACAGTCTCAACAAACACATCATAATAACATTATGCACCCTATTAAAATTTTACATAGCTAAAAATTGGATGGACAGATCCAAATTATCTTGGTCAGATTACATGAACAAAGCAAAAAAGCATATATTGCCTAAGAAACTTTACACAAAAAGTCAAAAGCGCCAAACATATTATCAGAACTATTGCAAAGCTTTAATTGATATTCTATCATAAATGGCAAAACAAATGTAAATACATATGGATAGTAAACACACCTTTTAGTTAAAAATAGTAATTCCATTAAATAAGGTGACATTTTTTGTAGATATGTATATATGGCATAGTAGTGTAGATTTTTTGTATTTCATTTAGGTTGATGTTATGCTTCAAATTATACTCTCATTTGTTATCATAATGTACAAGTGAATTGTTGTCTTAGAACAATACACTGACTAAGCCATAACATAAGCATAACTTCATGTTAATTCATTTTTGTAAGCTTAGCAAATCTGATTTTATTTAGTAGAGTGTGCTTATACCTAGTTTAATAATTTGCCCATGTCAAGCATTGTGTAACATCAACAGTTTCCTATGTTGTGTTCTGATTATCCTTTTCTTTCTTACATTTATGAGTGAAAAATATGCAATAAAAAGATATTTGAGAAAAAATAAAATTAGTTATAACAGCATGTGTGGGTGTTTCAATTAACCCAAACCAACAGATTTGAAACAGTTGCATTGCAAACAGAACACAAGCATACATGGAACAACAGTAAGCATTTTAACAGCATGCAAGTTACATTGACGACAACAGGCCACCAATAATGGTATTTGAACAAGATATGTTAATATGCAGCCAATTAAATATATGAACAATAATAGAACACATGTCCCAAAGCAGGTTTTGTGAATAACATACCCGTACTCTATCAGTAATAATTACTGATGCAGATGAGGGGTGGGAGGAGAGAAAACAGTTTATTAACAAATGTATAGGCTTCTGTTTTTCACAACAGTACTGCTCAATAATCTACAGGTCCGCCTTGACTTAACATCTACCTATGGCTGCTAACTTCTGTAGCACATACATACTTGTTAGACTGTCTTCCTGTAATGGTATGGGGCAGACTGGGAGAACTATGGCTACATTACTGCAGGAGGCTTGTACATATCAGGGTTACATACTTGACAAAGAAGCGGCACCTTGCACTGATGTTGTGTGAGTCTGCTACTGGCATACTTCACCTGGATTCCTATTGCTGTCCCAGGTGATTGGCAGCAGTGACCACTAGCCATGATAGCATGACACTTGAGAGATATGTATCGGGAAGAGGGCATGGTGTATGTACCTATCCTGCTATCATTTGCAGGCATGGGTTTGGACAGTGGGACAGTTGTACACAGTGTATTGTTATACTCTTCATTCAGCTACTACAAACATTTCTTTACCTGTATGACCTGTGGAGAAAAAAAATCTGTTTCCACTATCTGACTGTTTCTATAAACATTGTAGATTTCTTGAGTGTATATATGCACACATCCCAGTACTACTCGCTGGATTCGAACCATGTCTGGATGTGCTAACATGATCAACAAGGCTATTTCTCATCACACTGAGCTACTGGGGATCTTCTGTCTCTTGTTTGACTGTTTTCTGCCTAATACTCTGTGGGTTAGACAGTCTGACCTTGTAATCCTGAGATTCATGCATGGCAGATAGTGTACTGTGTATTAATCCTTTGAAATGTTACAGTCTGGAAAGCAAAGGTTAACACAAATCAATGCAGCAGGGGACACACTATAATACATTGGACATTACTATTCAGGGTTCGAATCTTAGTGCATAACATATGTCATATTTCATTTATATGTTGTTTTACATCTCCACAATCTACTGTTTTGCATAATAGCTGGTTCTCAGACCAACCTCAGTAAATTCATGCTGTCAAAGCTATATTTGCTGTAAAGAACCTGTATATATTCTATTTCTATAACAACAGTTAGTGGTTTAGGTCTTTATTGTACTTATATGACACAGTGCTTTACTACTGCATATCCCGTAGATCAATATTAGTCTAGCAAACTTTAATTTAATCATTAGATACAAAACACACTATACCTACTGGCAATAAACAATTTACTCCTTCCTATTTATTTCACTATATACTGCAAGGTAGATCTGTACTCACCAGCCTGTTGGCGCAGCCTTGTCAGTCTGTCGGCATAGGCCTCGGCATTGCTAGCCCTCTCCACTGCAGCTGTAGGTGGAGAAAACAAACATTATGCATACCTGTCTATCACATACTCAGCCTAGGATTTGGTACAGCTATTGATGAGATACTTACAAACTACTGGAGTATTCTGTGCCCATGCATCTTGGATACACTGGACCAAGAGCTCCCCCTTTCTCCACTTTAGGTTGGCATAATGATGCTGTACCTGCTTACCAGTTCAGGGGATTCCAGTGGCACTGGTGAGGTTGCATGCCAGTCAGTCCCAGGCCTCCGCTTTGTACTGAGAACCCTGGTACTGGCCCTGCAGTAGTTTGTCATCATGGTTTTCTACAAGGAGCCCAAACATGACCCTGAACTCCTGAATGCCCTAGCACTGCACCTGAAAGTGCAGTAACCTCTACAATGCCAGACATGGTTGCTGTACAGATCAGACTACAACAGGTTATGCTTGTATTCCCACCTGTGCGGTTTAAATAAGGCCATATTCCCACCCTTTGCTGTCATTGACCATTTTGAAAATGCTAAGCTCAGCTAAGCAGAGCGCAAATCTGCTAAGCTGAGTTGAACAGTGCTTGAAGGGGTAATTGCTGAGCACCGCCTAACAGTGTGCAAATCTGTACTGCTTAGCATTGCTCAGTTTTCATTTAAAAAATATCAGAGTGGAAGATTAATTCATCATTACTGTTATATTATTAAGTGTATATGATTTACTTTACATAACATCCCCTATGTGCTTTCATTACATTACCTTGGGATGTGACTATACTGTATGGGGCACTTGTGTATACCTGGGTGGTGTCACATCTTATATGCACTCACACTTCCATTTTGAACCAGCTACACTACCCTGGGTAAGAAATATCAATTACTATATAATTTAACATAAATTGTTATGGATTTTAGCTATACATTTGTATTTAGCTCCTATGAGATGTTTAAGCAATGCTTAGCAGATGGCTGTAATGTGCAAACCCGCTCAACTATGCTTAAACTTAACTTAGAATGGAAAAAAAATAAAAGCACTTTAATTACATGTATCAAAACTACTTGTAAGTCATATTTGGTAATGCACTACCTGTCATTCTATCAACTAAGTCTGTATGTGACATATCAGGACTGAAGTCACTACATAATGGCATACATTTGTGTTTCAGATTTATAATCCTTCCCTACATGTTGTTATGTTAATACAAACCCTGTTCCTCTATCAACTTTCTAAGTTTGTATAGGCAATATTTATGATCTGTCCCTATATGTTCCCTATCTTTTTAGACTTTGGCCAGTTTTTTCTCTAAGAGGTCGAGACATGTTAAAGGCACCATATGGCACTTTCGCATTGCAGGGGCTGTGTGACAGTACCTGTCACACACACCCTGCATTGCTTACAATTTAAATTCCTGCTTTCAGTATCCATGGACACTGAAAGCAGTTATGGACAATGCAGGGGGTGTGCATTGCTTCCGATTTAAATAGTTGCTTCAGCAGTGAGAAAGTGCCATATGGCACTTTGACAATGTAAGGAGTGTGTGACAGTACCTGCACACACACCCTCTGCATTGCTACATACTAAAATAGCTGGTTTCAGTGTACATGGACACTGACAGAAATTAGAAAGTGCCATACAGCACTTTGACAATGCAGGGGGGTGTATGACAGTTCCTGTTACACACCCCCTGCATTGCTTGCTATTTATACTTCCTGACTTTGGTGTCTACAGACACAGAAAGCACTTAGAAAGTGTTGTATAGCACTTTCAGAGTGCAGGGGGTGTGTTGGATCTGCGGGCACTACTAAA